>NC_063058.1:9438753-9693753 GCF_018812025.1 Megalobrama amblycephala
TGAAGTCAGTCCAAAATCAGTTTTCGTGAGATAATTTAGGCAAACGCTGCCTGCAAAGTCATAGGTAACGAGACAACAAGTCAGCTTCCTAATCTTTTGGGTGCAGCTTGCCATAAAATTTTGAAATTGGCTTAGGGACAGGGAAAAAATTAAACGATAAAAGGGTTTAGGATGTGGCCCCTTTAAGAGCTATACAGTGAGGACAACAGTGCGAGAGGGTAATTGTAGCTCTTCACAAACGGCGTGGGAGGACGTATTCTCACTCACAGCTCCAGGATGAGCACCACGTCAGTGCGGTTCTCGTAAACGTCATGCAGCGTGATGATGTTGGGGTGCTGGAGATCCTGAAGAATGTCCACCTCTCTCTCGATCTCCTCTCGCCGAACGCCTCTCCGGCTCGCCCGACTTTGCCGCTTTTTTATGAACTTTGCAGCATATTCCACACCCGTACTCTTCTCCGTACAGCGTTTCACAATAGCAAACTGCCCACTGAGTAAAAGAAAGAGTGAGAGAGAGAAAAAACATTCAGTTCTTCTGCATAATAAGCCAGATGATGAATGATCTGAGTAATCACTTCAAACATTCATCTCCCTAGGATATGGTTAATAACGCAATAGCACAAGCTGCCACATCGTATCTGTCAGTTTTGAAGGATTTAAACATTCCAGGGGATTAAAACATTTTCTTCAAACATTATTTTAAGAAAATAATCGACAGCACAAGAATAAAACGAACATTAGGAACAATGTATATAAACCACTCATTTACCTAAAGTGACACTTTTTCAGTAAAAGGCAGCACTTTTTCCCCCTCTTTGCACTCACTTATGCACTCATTTAGATCTTTAAGTGTGATTCAAATGTGAAGGTTGTAATGACAAAATACATGAAATTAGTGTAGCTCAAAAAGTGGATAAATGTCGCTAGATGATGGAATGTGCCAATTGTCGGCACTTTACACATGTTTTCGATCCTAATCCGTGCTCACATACTGTACTTTAATATATAGTTGAATGTCCAATAAAGCTGTTCTCATTTAAGCCTACATAATTATCTGTCAGACAACAGAATGAGTATGATATAGTGACTGACTTAATGCTAACCAGCAGTCCAAAAAGTCCCTAGATTTGTCGCTTGTTCCATTTTTTGAAAAAATAAAAGCTGTTAAAGGGGTGTGAAAAGTTGCTAATCTAGCTACAAAGTTGATAAATTGACAACACTGAATGCAAATCAAAGGGGTCAAACTGGTGGAAATGGACAGACTAATTTTGGCACTAATGTGAGACTTTTGGTATATCTGAATCTATATCAAACTGAAACACAAATCTGTATCTGATCTATAAGTAAGTTGTTTTTTAAGCATCACAGTTTGGTTAAATTAAAATGTGCACCTTCGTGTCATACTAAATTTATGGTGTTTATTCATTATATTTCTTGTATGTGTTCATTTTTATATGATTAATTGTTCAAACTGAAGATAAAAGTAACAAAACATAATTAATTGAATATAATACTAGCAGCAAAAATGTATGTAAATAAAGTATATGCATTCAAATTTGAACCAAAGTCCCTTTAAGACAAGTCATTTCACTCGGCGGCCAACTTAGAAATTCCTTTCGGGCATGCAAGTGCAGCTCCTATCTCTTTGAATGGGGAAACATCAAATTCTCCAAAGCTGTTTGCCAAGCTTTCGATTAAATTTCATATTTGAAATCACCAATGAAATCTGACAACAACTGCCTCATAAATTTTGTTTCTAAACGCTCGAATCGTGACAAAAAAAACTGTATTTTTCAGGCTGGATCAAGCTAATGCGCATGCGCAGTCCTAAGCGCACATATGACTGTTTCTATAGGAACCGGAGCTTCTAACGGCCACTGCAGTGACGCGATGACTTTATCAATCAGCGACTGGCTCTTATTTAGAAGGCGGGACTTATTCCGTCATATTGCGGGTTGCACTTTCTCCCATTCATAATAATACGAGTGACGCGTCTTGTGATATTCTATAGTCTTTGCTTGAACATGAATTGACACTGGACTAAAACATCCAAACCCAGAGAGGAGACTTTACCTCCACTGCAAATGTCGACAACATGCCACTGAGACATTACTAGGAATAGTTTCAATAAAAGCTTAATTTCCTTAAATGTAAACAGAAATGCTTGAAATCCTTTAACGCCAACTGGCAGAAACATTAGAAACAAGAGAAAATACTTAACTGGAGCCAAATTAGTGTCAGTCTAATAATAGTCTCTATAAGCTCTATTTAGCTGCGTCAAATTCAACATATAGCACCACATTTTCCAGTTTAATTACAGAGACTCTTATGCAAGGGATACAGACATCACAAGTACATTAACATATGACCGCCCACGTTCAGTATTTAGTAACTTGGCATAGCTTTGCTTTTAGCCTGTGAAACCCATTGGGTTTACGCTGTTGTACTGAACAATCAGTTATGCGTTGGATCTTTAATGCTGCAATATGTCTGCAAGGATATTTTGTTCTTGAGCTCCCTATAGAAGCTCGGAAAAGAGCATTTCTTACATAGCGAAAGCCTAAGAGGAAATCCTGCCGCAGGGACGCGCACCAACTGGGGTCATGGTGTGGGAGGAAAACGCTCTCAGAGAAGAGAGAGACAGAGAAGAGGAATGCCACCCACCCACCGCTTCTATGTCAAAGACGCTTTTGCTTCCTCACACACGCTTTGAACATTTCAAACAATATCTCCACAGTCAATCCTGACAGATGAAATATGTCTGCTGCTCATGTTATCTATTGGTTTGTGTAAACTGCGGGCAGGAAAGATTAAAGTAGAAATTAGGGGTGCACCAATACTGATAAATGATTCCAGATTCAGCAACGTCCAGGAAGAATGTATAAAGGGTTTTAACCCTTAAATGCATACCTCGGGTCTTTAGTGACCCGGGATGTCATTCACTACCCTCCTCCTCGTTCATTTTTTAAAGTTAGACATCAACCTTCTTGGTATTCCTCAATCAATTCATTATAAAGAATATAACAAAAAAAAAAAAATCATAAAATTATAAAAGAATGCCTATTTTTGTATTCATTTTTTGTATAAATTTTATAGGGTCGCTAACGACCCGAGGTATGTATGAGTGTACATATATTTTTTCTGCACAACAATAATTGAATCTTAGATGAAGGAATAAGTGCAATTCACCTTTATTCCACAAGGTGGCAATGTCTGATACACAATGCTGAAGTGACGACTCATTCAGACAGAAAACAAAATAATAAGAAAAACATGAAATGGCTCAGCAAGCAAGTACTGAACGCAATCAAATATGACTGTAACTGTTACTGGATGAATCTGGTGAAGCTGTTAGCGATCGAAATATTGATTTTGAAGATGTTGAAAATTATATAGTTCTGAGAATATGTTTGAGATCGCGAATGGGCTCATATTCATGATCTCAAACATAAAACTAGCCCATTATTTGCTGAATTTACTGGGAAATGAGCTCTGACGAGGACAGTGATGATGGCATAAAACATCTGCTCAAACTGAGCCCTTTCAAGCTCCAAAAGGTAACAAAATATGCTTTATTTTATTCTTCTGTAATTGTTACTCTAATATCAGAGGAGTTTTATATTATCACGACAGGTAGAGATCCTTCCATATTAGATATTGATCCGGGTCGATAAAGACCCGAATAAGTAATAATGATTGGCGAAACAGTCATGCATTTAAGGGTTAAAGGGGTCCTTGATTATGATTTCAATTTTTTATCTTTAGTTAGTGTGTAATGTTGCTGTTTGAGCATAAACAACATCTACAAAGTTACAACACTCAAAGTTCAATGCAAAGGGAGATATTTTCTTTTACAGAAATAGCTTTATAAGGACTACAACAAACAGCTGGTAGGAACTTCTTCCTGGGTTGGTGACATCACTAACCCTAATATTTACATAAACCCCGCCCCTGAGAACACACAACAAAGGGGGCGAGGCAATGTTGGGCTGCTTTAGAGAAGATGAAGAGTTGTTGTAGTAAGGAGGAGTGTTGTTGCCATGCCGTAATTTTACGCTTTATAAACAAGGGTCAATTCAACGCTGGATTGCACAAAAGATCAACATGACGGCACATGCTAGTTGATGAGTTGAATCAACTTCACAACAACTACATTCTAAAAGTTGTAACTTCTTTCTGAGTCTCTCCATCAGTGTCGACTCTGGTTTGAACAATGTAAGACTGAACACCGTTACTCACAATCGTCATTTTGGCTGCGTGAGATTCTCCTGCTTTGTTGTTGTTGAGCAACCGAAGCGCGAGCTGTTAAAGCTGCTATAATAAATGATCTGTGGGGTATTTTGAGCTGAAACTTCACAGACACATTCTGGGGACACCAGAGGCTTATATTACATCTTGAAAAAAGGGACATTATAGGTCCCCTTTAAAGGGGGTCGTATAATACAAAACAGGATCTTTCTTTCTCTTTTGATATAAAAGTGATTCAGAAATTCATTCCTGATGCACATGGATGGGCAGCACTTGACGTAAGCAGATTTAGGAAGTGTCTCTGAGTCACGACTATATCTAGCGTGTGTCTATCAGACCACAGATCTAGACGAACTGCTTCTAAACTGACAAAGCTGGCCGTTCTTGACATCATGCCTCACGTCTGTACATTTGGCCTGGCTCATTACCAGCTGTGACCAGGAAATATTGTCCAACTCCTCTGGTGCTCGTGCCAGACGGCTCGTACCATCACAGAGGGACAGAGCAGAGAGGAGGGATTAGGGGAAAATTGATAACAGGATGAGGGGGAAAAGAACAACAAGGGATGATGTCTTCTCTTTGAAATGTGCGGGATGTTTTGCAAGGTTTCTAAACAATGACATCTGTAGGAATGTCTTCCAGAAGACCACAGCAGACTATGTAAACAGTGGACTGTGTTTTAGTCATAGCATTCTTGGTCTGATATATATCTTTCTTTTAATATGTTTCACTTTAAAATGTCACAACATACATGTTGACTATTAGTTCAGTTACAGATAAGAAGATCATGCAAACAACTTTCTGAATCTTTTAAGTACTTCTGTGTTCCTGTTCCCTTTTCTCTGATCTCACATGGGAAGTATATAAAAATATGATGCTGCAGACTAAAGTTTGGTTTGTCACCTGCTGTTTTTGTTCATGCATCAAGTTTCAAATGCGCTGTGAGAATAGGCCGTGTAGATTATGCACAGCGAGCAGATGATTAGACCATGATTGCAGCCAGTCATTTCCTGTGTTTCACATGAAGCCCCACTGAGAGGTTCCATAAAGGCTGCGATAGTAGTATATGTGCGTATATCATATAAATACTGGGCTAATTTTAGATCCCACCCTATATCTCTTCTACCTGCTGGTACAGATAGTGGGGCTACAGATTTTTGGTCATCCCCAGAGAGGGTCATACATTCTCGTGAATCTCATAAAACCTCTCAAGAACATGTCCGAATCACATTTCACCCAAAAATATTTAAAATAAAATGAAGAATGAAGAAGCCCTTTTTGGTTACACTTTGTTTTGATGGTCGCCTTTAGACATTTTGTAACTTTGCACCTACATGTTATCTAACTCTCATTAGACTAGGGTTAGGGTTAGTAGAATAAGCTGACATGTAGTTGCAAAATTACTTATAGTCAGTAGAATCTCTAACGCTGCATTCACACGGGGCATCGGCATTAACCTCTTCTCTAAAATTTCAATGGATGATGTCATGCGTTGCCGAACTGAATTTGCGTCACTTCACTCGCATTGTTCGCGGTTGAAGATTTCTCAACTTTTCAAGTGTCAACGCAGGTGTCACCCAATCAGATCACAGATGTTAGCTAATAGAGTGCCCCAGGGATGACGTGTTTTTGTAGGCCAACCCAGAAGTTAGCGGCGCACGGGTTCCCTCGGTTGAAAGCCTATGCATTTTTCCCATAGACTTTTGGAAAATCGCAGAAAATAAGCTCTGTGTTTAACAAAGGGTTATGACACTTACACGTTTTGTCTATCAAGATAATCTTTACAAGTTAACATAACATTTATAGATTTTGAAATAAAGTGGTCAGATATAAAAAACTAACAGTAGGCTATAAACGGACTACAGCACACCATGGTCGCGGATCAACGTCGTCACCATCAAGTTTCCTCAAACTGTATTTAAAAAACAACTTTATTTAAAAACATGCTCGCTGATCATGATCTGCGCTGTTATTAATACTTATCCACTTTTTCATGAAAAAATGCTGTCCAAATGTCCTGTTTGTCATGATGACGTCTAAAGTCCCCGCCAAAGGAAGTAGTCCCTTTTAGCAACTTGTTAGCAACCGCCGTTTTTAAGACACAGTAAAAGTTTAAAAAATCACAAGTGGGTTATAACTGGTGTGTTTTATGTCATAGATCAAAACGTGAAAGTATTTAGAGGCTTTGTTAACCACAGACCTTATTTCAGGCGATTTAGCAAAAACCCATTCAAAAAACCCATTAGACTTTACGGCGTTGGAACCGGAATTCCTAAAATGCTAACTCGCTTCCGGGTTTTGCCTACAAAAATGCGTCATCCCTGAGGCACTCTATTGCATTCATGCAACACCGGAAAGTAATGTGATTGGCTGTTGTACTATGACGGTTGCTTCAGCTCAAGCTTCAAACACGCCCTCCGTCGAGCGTTGATGCCGACGCCCCGTGTGAATGCAGCGTAATAGTTAGTAGAATGTCTAATAGGGCACCCTCAAAATAAAGTGTTAGCAGATATCAAGCAGACAGTCTACTAATACTCTACTAATACTCTGATGACAGTTAGTTGAAATGTATGTGCAAATGGCACTTACAGTTAGTACAATGTCTAAATTGGACCATTGAAATAAAGTGTTACCCACTTTTTTCCCCAACAGTGATGCTATTTTTGACAATTAAGCACATTTCCCCCATAATTCTCATTAAAAAGCAGAAAAAAGTCGGCACACCATAGCTCCAAAAATAAGCAAAAATGTTAATATAAGACTCAGACAAGTCGACTTTTTTCTGCGATTTTATTTTTAAATTTTTTTGCCCATCTTTGAGCATATTTTTGCCAGTGATATGTGTGCTTTTGTCATGATTTTCCCATAATTCTCATTACCATAAATAAAATGTCATTCTCATTAGTCTGAGAAAAAATATTAAATTGTAAAATATTTATACATTAAAGTACTTTTTTGTGTGCTACAATAAATTATGCTGATTTAATAAATAAAAGATAAAACAGCATAAAAATAGTGTACTAATTGAGAATTAAATGAAAAATCATTACTGAGAATATGCATTAAGGTTAGAATTGGAGAGATGTGCCATGAAAATTGTCACGAAAATATATATATATATATATATATATATATATATATATATATATATATATATATATATATATATATATATATATATATATATATATATATATATATATATATATATATATATATATATATTCACCGCAGTAATGGTAGATTTTTTTTGTTTGTTTGTTCCCAGATGGCACACAGCCTCAAGGCCAAGGGGAATTTGCCTGTTTGTTTTATTGCAAAATCGCAAATATAATAAAGACAGAGATGTGTACGCTGAGACAAGAAACACTGATTTTAAAACAACAACTTTTATTTCACTCAGAGGACATTTTTCTCACTGTGTCTAATGCGGTTTTCTGTTCATGTAATAAAATCAAGAGAAGAATTGCATTACAGTTCAGTGCCTTTGGCAAACAGAACCGAATAAGTTTGATTGCTAAATCAGTAGGGACTATTGGCCACATCAATAACTATGTTTGTTTAACAACCAATAACCCACTGAGGTACAAGGACGCCAAACACTGCGAGGCCTCCGCCTGGAAAAAGGGTCGGGCTGTCCACGGAGAGCTCAGAGGGGCCTATAAGATAAGAGGTTTGCCTCATACACACACAGCACAGGCCTGGAAAAAACCAAAACAGTCCGAACAGGAACGTGTATCCCGAGGGATGTCCGCTCTCTCTCTCAGAGCCACGGGAGAAAGCAAACCTAGACCAAAACAACTCAGTGTCTCAAGTTTTCTTTCCATTTATCACATTAGAGGCATATTTCACCTCTACAGGACACAACAATATCATTTATAGCCAATAAGCTTTCCAGTCACAACACATGAAGAATCAGGCAACGTATGTTTTATAGCGAATCTTACTCAAAGCACATCATTTTCTGATTAAGGTACATTTTCTGGTTAAGTATTACTGTTCATCTTGAATTTTTGATCAGTTCATATTTAAAATGACCCAAAATTACCTTTGTTTGGACATATGCAGTTGTAAATGACTATTCAGTTATGGTGGATATTCTGAATAAGGTGTTTAAGACCCAAAAATCTGATTAATACAGGAATATTCCAGCCATTTTATGCAGATTTCAAGAAACAGGAATATTGGCTTAATCTGGTTTTGGTTGTAAATGTATTTACAAAAGCTTATGTAATCAGAATATGGCCATATTCTGATTAATATTGGAATAATTTTGCATGTAAACACATTCAAAAAATAAATTATTCTAAAGTGAAAAAAACTCCAATGTTATTGTCAATAGTGTCGCAATGTAACAGTTCACACAGAAAACCAAGCTTCCTGTTGATCAACTTGAACCCTCATACGAAATTTTCAATAGCGTGGATTCCTATTAAAATGTATGGGGTCCCGCACATGACATGCAGGAAAAAAAATAGTAGGCTAAATTGATTTACTAAATCGTGCGCACGCTTTACTAAGTTGTAACCTCAATTTATAAATCATGCACAGGATTTACTAAGTCGTTCCCTCAATTTATAAATCGTGCGCACGATTTACTTATTTGTTCCCTCGATTTATAAATCATGCGCACGATTTACTTATTCATTCCCTCGATTTATAAATCATGCACAGGATTTACTAAGTCGTTCCTTCAATTTTTAAATTGTGCGCATGATTTACTTATTCGTTCCCCTCGATTTATAAATCATGCGCACAATTTACTTAAATTCATAAGTCGTTCCCTCGATTTATAAATCATGCACAGGATTTACTAAGTCGTTCCCTCAATTTTTAAATCGTGCGCATGATTTACTTATTCGTTCCCTCAATTTATAAATCATGCGCACAATTTACTTATTTGTTTCCTCGATTTATAAATCATGCGCAGGATTTACTAAGTCATTTCCTCAATTTATAAATAGTGCGCATGATTTACTTATAAGTCGTTCCCTCAATTTATAAATCATGCGCACGATTTATAAATCATGCACACGCTTTACTAAGTCGTTCCCTCGATTTATAAATCATGCACACGCTTTACTAAGTCGTTCCCTCGATTTATAAATCATGCGCGTTTCCTCAATTTATAAATCATGCACACGCTTTACTAAGTCGTTCCCTCAATTTTTAAATCGTGCGCATGATTTACTTATTCGTTCCCTCGATTTATAAATCATGCGCACAACTTTTATTCCCTCAATTTATAAATTTGCGTTTGTTTCCTCGATTTATAAATCATGCGCAGGATTTACTAAGTCGTTTCCTCAATTTATAAATCGTGCGCATGATTTACTTATTCGTTCCCTCGATTTATAAATTGTGCGCACGCTTTACTAAGTCGTTCCCTCAATTTATAAATCGTGCGCATGATTTACTTATTCGTTCCCTCAATTTTTAAATCGTGCACACGATTTACTAAGTCGTCCCCTCAATTTATAAATCATGCGTTCCCTCAATTTTTAAATCAGGATTTACTTATTCGTTCCCTCGATTTATAAATTGTGCGCACGCTTTACTAAGTCGTTCCCTCAATTTATAAATCGTGCGCATGATTTACTTATTCGTTCCCTCAATTTTATAAATCGTGCACACGATTTACTAAGTCGTTCCCTCAATTTATAAATCATGCGCATGATTTACTTATTCGTTCCCTCGATTTATAAATCATGCGCACGCTTTACTAAGTCGTTCCCTCAATTTATAAATCGTGCGCACAATTTACTTATTTCGTTTCCCTCAATTTATAAATCGTGCGCACGCTTTACTAAGTCGTTCCCTCAATTTATAAATTCGTGCGCACAATTTACTTATTTGTTTCCTCGATTTATAAATCTCGATTTTATAAATCATGCGATTTATAAATCATGCGATTTACTAAGTCGTTTCCTCAATTTTATAAATCGTGCGCACGATTTACTTATTCGTTCCCTCGATTTATATCGATTTATAAATCATGCGCACGCTTTACTAAGTCGTTCCCTCAATTTTATAAATCGTGCGCGATTTACTTATTCGTTCCCTCGATTTATAAATTGTGCACACGATTTACTAAGTCGTTCCCTCAATTTATAAATCATGCGCATGATTTACTTATTCGTTCCCTCGATTTATAAATCATGTGCAAGATTTACTAAATCATTCCCTCAATTTTTAAATCGTGTGCATGATTTACTTATTCGTTCCCTCGATTTATAAATCAAGCACACGATTTACTAAGTCGTTCCCTTGATTTATAAATTATGTGCACAATTTACTTATTCGTTCCCTCGATTTATAAATCATGCACATGTCATGTGCGGGGCTCCATAAAAAGGATTGAATTTTGCCTGTAAAGGCATTCTTTCAAACCAAACATTTCACAAACTGATCCTGACATTCAAAAATTTGTCTTGGTTTGTTTGACAGTGGTGTTAAATGCTTTGTCGGAGGAGCAATTTGCAGAAAAGCTGAGGGAGGAGAGAGGCATCCCATAGCAGGCGTGCCACTAGTCTCTGTTCTAAGCCCGCTTGTGTTTTTGACAGCTGGAGGTCTCAGTGGACTTTCCACTCCCAACAGCTGCTGGTTATTAGCCGCAGGACCTCACTGGCTGTGCGCTTGACCGAACGGCGCCAGTACAATATTCAAATACAGGTCCAGTATGATAGCCCGAGGGGACATTATAACACTGAGTTTCATTGTATCCATGTGTGTATATATGAAAAACTGTGTCCTCTGCGTTGACAAAAGGATGGAACAGATGTTAATGCATCCATTATCGGTCTTTAAAACAACAGAGTGTGTGTTTTTATTCCATCACAAGGGAACAAGTGCATATTTCATTGAACAATCAGCATACAGGACCGGAAGAACTCATTTCATGTAAAAACAATAAAATATTATTGCATTATGGATGTCATTTCTTTTAAATCCTGCCAGCGAGTTCCTCTCTAACTGAACACAGACTGTCAACCCTCCCACACAATCTATCATAACAGCTTTTCAACTCCTTCACTTCACAGCTGCCGAATACTTCCTTTTCAACACTCTGGACAGATGATTTTTTTGCAGAGAAAACATTAACAGATTCTTCATCAAAACATCTTGTTTGTGCTACATGAGGAAAAACAGCAGTGGGGGGAAGAATGCAAGGAATGTGCGTTGATGTTACGACAGATCCCCTTTCCTCCAACTCCTTTACTAATTTTTTGTTGACATACACAAAGATTCACTATAATCGCACTGGGAGCTTTGTGTTGACTGCGACAGCCTGTGTTTTAGCTTGCTTAAAATAGCCAACTTTACCCAGATACCCCCGATCAGGACTGTATGTCGGCTCAATGTAGGGATCCATAGCACCTGTCATTGACTTCAGTAGTCAGACACCTACATGTCTGGCCTTGAGCGTAGAAAAAAATGGATTCTTCAACAGAGCTTTAAAATGGAAATTGACTAGTAGACAATATTTGATGCAAATGGAAAGTTTTTATTGTAATATATAAGTTTTCTATAATGAACAATCAACCCTCAGGTATCTGACTTATTGAATGGGTTGTACTTCTGTCCATTACAGCCTTGTTTCTATACAGTATATGTCAAATTATATAAGACGTCCACTCTGAATAAAGTCTAAAGGCAGCTGTCTCCTTATGTGAAATATGAGTCAAAAATGTCTTGACTATTGTATTATCAAGTGTGCGGCATGATTACTTATAGTATTAGTCATTGCAGTGTTCACTCTATGACTCATAAATATACTTTCACTCTGACAGGGCAGAAAAGTTTGAGAATATTCTCCATTAATATAATATTTAAATTAATGGGAGCCTGGAACAACAGATTTATGAGTGGGGACATTATTGACATTAGTGAGTCCCTCTTGTCACCTGGTTGTCCTAATGACGACAGCCCTGTATATTGAGTATACGATGACTCACAGAGTACGCAGAAACATATGATATGTGGTTATGGGGAAAAAACCCTCACAAACCAAAAGCTGGGAATATAGTGTGTTGCTATGGGGATGATTTGCATGATCTCTTAAAATATTTATAAAATGTCATCTATCATATTGCAGCAGAGACCTGTCAAAATATACAGGACATTACCAAACAGATCAACTCTAAAAAATGCACCAATTCGTCTTTCTTCAATGGCTTTCATCACTTCCTCCTATTGCTTAACCTCAAGACAGTGAAGGGGAAGATGGCATGACTTGTCTTTTTGTGGCATGAAAAAGATGGCATGAGTGTTTTTTTTTTTTCTTGTGAAACAAGTCTGGCTAAATTTAAAATTGTTAAATGCTGTTCATGGAGGGCCATCCAGCATCATCTGTCTATACTGAGCTCAGCAGCACATGCCGGATGTATAAACTGAATGCTTTAACCAAATATAGGTTTGCTTATGAAAGAGACAGATTTGCCAAAGCCCGCTGACTCAAAAGAACAGTTAAGCAATGTAACAGGATCACTATGTATGTTGGTTACATAAGAGCTCTTCCTCCATCTTACCTGTCGACTATCAAACTAGCTGGAACTGGTATCTGCGCCACTACTACATACTATATACTGACTGGATTACATAAATCCAAACCTAAGGCTACGTTCACACTGATTCTTTGTGTATCCGATTGGAATCTGATTGACCAATTTGTGTGTCCCATGCCGCTCTTTTGTTTTTCCGGAATATCTGCATTGGTTTCTATGGCAATGACGTTGCGTTGCTAGGTATACATCAAAAACAACAACAACAACCGCAACATGTAGGGGTTTGCAATACAGATGTTGTCTTATTTACAACATGATATTACAGTGCTTCCCACAGGTTTAAAATATACTTGCGGTGGTAGCCGGGTGAAAAATCCTCCTATTACCCACGGCACAAAAATGGTCTACTACATGTGACAAACAAACAATGTGTGATTTTTAACAGTATTTTTATTTATTGAAATTAATTTTAATTAAATAACATATACATTTAATTACATACTAACATTTTGCATTATTATGCATTGTAAATTGTGCAAAATTACAGCATTTAAATGGTTCACCTTTTCCTATGTTCTCCTTGCTGTCATATAGTGTCTCTCTCAGTGAATGGGACACAGATTTTACTAGTAAAATTTATAAAATGAATAATATATGTGTCAAATAATGTTCTTAGTCTTTTCTTCCTGTGGGGGAGACTACAATAATTTACTATGAATTAAATGGAAATCAACTTAAATACAATTTATTGTGTAACCAAAATACCAATAATGCCCAAAAGAAAAAGAAAAAACGTAGCGTGTGACTTTTAATTATAAACAAGCCCAAAATACACCGGGACTCTTATTTTGAAATGTCTGTACTATTGCAGGCTGATCCTTCAGATTCTTACAATCGTCTAAAACATTTTATATAAAAGCCATAAAGTAGACATTGTAATAATTCATCAACTTGAGTTCATTAGCAATCGCTTGGCATAAATCTGCGCTTTTCATTGATTGAGAATCACTTTGAAGCAGTCTGAAGCGCTGTTGCGCGAGCTTGTATAAAGCGCAACAGCGCCCCCTTGTGATTTTGCAAAATGCAGCGCCCGTTTGAATGTTAGCGGGAGTAAACAGTTCTGACGCACACATAATGAGCAGGTACGAAACGTCTAGTTTATCAATCGCGGATGGTTTCATTATCTTGCGCGGATATAAAAGTATAAGAGGATAAAAATAATAAAAGCAAAAATGTGTCTCCGAATATACTTGGGCGGCCGTTATTATACGTGGGCGGCCCGCCCAAGTAAAGTCTATGTGTGGGAAGCACTGTATTATGTAGCCGCTGCACTGGACTACTGCTGTTGTCTTCGTCGGCCTCAAAATATCTTTCTGATATATTGTATTTTTAGCTGTCCGGCACTTTGCAACAACACAACCTTGTTTCTGTTGTGACTTTCAGCATGTTTCCTATAACAACGTCTGGCGTTTAGTTTTACGTGCTGTGAGAAAGTCACATAAACCACTCGAAATGCAATCAAAGCAGTCAGACTGAAACTGATTTCCAGAAATGCGATTTGAATAGGATTTTAAACCACATATGAATGTAGCTTGAAAAAAAATCGTATTTCACGTGCCTTTCACACTCGCTAAATCTGATCTGATTTCAAACGGATATGCACAAAAATCGGATTTGGAATTACAGACCTTTAGGTTACATTCACACTGCAAGCCTTAAGGCCTTTGCACACTGAGTCCGAAATTCGCATGCAAAATTTTCGCACGTTAAAAAATAAATTCGACCTCACGTTATGTCAATCACGTTTGCACACTGCCTCCGAAACTTTAAAAATTATTCGGATCAGGTTCGATTTTCTGCGTTTTCCGCATCCGTGGCACGCATTTTGAGAGACGTTTTGACAATTCAGAGCCACCGTACGCGAACGCAAAAATCCCGAATGCCAAAACAGCAGCACTGAATGACAAACAACGTGAGGAATACAAAGAGACCGAATATAAAGACAGATTGTGCCAGTAGCAAAGCATCAAACTGAGCCACTGACATCCTGAAGTAAACTTTGAAACGCTCGGGATAATCACACAGCTCCTTGATGAGGTGAATTCCCCTTTCTCTCTATGCAATCTCGAAATTGGATGGACCCAATATTTCCTCTTTTTAAGGAGAGAGAGGACAACTAAATCGTGCTCACTGCTTGAAGACTTCATTTTGTATTGTTTTGCGATTTTTTTCGCAACGCATTCATTAATACGCATCGGACTCGGTGTGCAAGGTCTTTGTGCGTGACGATTTTTTAGGATTACGAATACGAAAGAACGCATGCGAAAATTTCGGACTCAGTGTGCAAAGGCCTTCAGTGCTCAATTCCGATTTACTGCTCAGATCTGATTTTTTTTGTATAGCTATTCACATTGTTGCTTTAAATACGGTCAATATCAGATTCCAATGTGAACAGATCATGGTCCTGGACTGACCCACATGCGCAAAAGAACGATAAAAAGATGTCACGCAGCACGCTGTCATACAGAAGTAAACACGGAGGACATTAAAGTAAGCGATTACACATTTATTTATAGTGTGATCTGCCATGGAAGCCAGCGATGAGTATGTGAAAAAGGAGAGCAGAGATTTTAAACATTTATGATATGAGCCCTCATGTTTTGCTTGCAGAGCTGACACTGTAATATTTATGAGTTGTGACACATCTCTGTCCTTCCACTGACTATCTTTCACAACTGTGTTGATAGCTTCGTAAAATGTGACTCCCATGAGCGCAGAATTGTGACGAATGTTGATCTAGAGTGACTTAAATGTCGCATGAATTCCGATTTGACTGTTCAGACTGAGATCGCATTACAAAACATCTCCTGTATCAGATTCAGAACCGCATTTGGAAATGCCACAAATCGGATTTGAAAAGATCAGATTCCATGTGATTTGTGCTGTTCACACTGTCATGAGAAAAACAGATCAGATATGAGCAAAAAAAAAAAAAAAGATTCAAAAGATGAAAGTGAGGCTGTGCGCGATAGAAGTACAATCTTGAGTAGGCACTACATTTGAATTTGAACTTACTTTGCGACCGTTAAAAAAGTATTTTCTGAACATGGGTAGTATGAATGAATTTGGACGCATTACATCCGCCATGTTGTTATTGTCATGTGACCTACCAGCGTCAGTTGCATCGCTAAACTGCCATTCATAAATCCTCTCCAGTTGCCTCATGGGACATTGAATGCACACTTCAGAATCTCAGCGGAAGTAGAAGGTCCTTCAGGTACTTTTCGCCTACTTTTTTTTCGAATACTACACAGTAAAATCCCCAGAGTTAAATCAACTCTGCTTAGAGTACATAGGGTCCCTCTCTAAATAGTGTTAAAGTAACACTGAAGCAGAGTTAAAGTTAATGAGATAATTAAGCAATTAATAAGGCTGTGACTGAAGTCTTGTGTTTCTCTTTTCTTCAGTGATTTTGCTTGTTAACAGCAGGTGTTCATCACTAATTCACAATCATCACTTAATTAATTGCTTAATTATCTCATTAATTTTAACTCTGCTTCAGTGTTATTTTAACACTATTTAGAGGGACCATATGTACTCTGAGCAGAGTTGATTTAACTCTTGAGATTTTGCTGTGTATATATTCGGACATATTACTCTGTTGGCGTACTGTTTTTCGCATACTATATAGTAGGGAAGTATTCGAATATTTGAGTGTTAATCAATGTTTATATGTGAATAAAAGGCTAAATTAAATCTGTTCATCATATAAAGTGATTGTGTGTCTCTCAAGAAGTCTTGGAATAAATCACTCGTTTCATATGGATTTATTTTATGATCCCTTTATGAATGTTGTGACATGTTATAGTTTTTGGGTGAAATCTCTCAGATTTAATTTAAAATATCGTCATTTGTGTTTCGAAAGATGGGGTTTGTCACGACATGAGGGTGAGTAAATGATTTTCATTTTGAGTGAACCAACCCTTTTAGGCCATGTCGTGTTGTTAATATATTCTCAATACAGCCATACCTTATAAGCAAAGGTGGTTAGTAATGCAAACTATGCTACAAAAATGTTGGATTTACATCACCATCTTTCTTAAATTTCTTCTCTTTTTAAATTATATTTGCTGTAACAAACATGCACAATGACTGAGACAACTTGTTCACTCTCATCAGTCCATAACGGAGATTCCTATCATTTATGAGTAAAGCCCCTATCAGCAACAAGCCCCCACCTGCAAGGAACAAAATGGTTGTGTAAAAGGGTCTCATTTGTCCCACATCGTCAACCTTTGAAGCAGGTGATTCATGCGGTGCTGTGACAGCCAGTCTCCTCCAACCCACATGGAACACGACGGCTGGTGGGAGTTTGTGAGTGTGAACAACTCTTTGCGTTTAAGTGTCTTTATGTTTCCCTTCAGTATCTCTCTCTCTGTCCTCTTCTAACAGGCATGTTTGCAGCTGCTAATGTGTTACAGATCACACACAGCTCTGTGAAACCACAAATGAGCTATTTCCTCTTTCACACGCAAGATATGTGTCTGTGTGCGTGAGTAGTATTTCCACTCTTTAAACGAGGCTGACCCTCCATGACATGTCTGTGGGAATTGAGGTATCATTCCGAAACAAGAAACCAAAACATTGCAAAGAGAACGAACAATTTTTAGGCTTAAGTATATTGAGGACCTGATTGCTATTAACACACATTGCTAACAAGCTAACAACTTTTAGCTTTTGTACTTTTTGTTGTAGTCATCTCTACAAAATGAGGTTTATTGTATCTTCTCTGCTGTAAAAATCACTATCGGCTCATATATAGGCTATTACTAAGTAAAGGTTAAACCTAACACTAAAGCTCAGTACTGAGCTGACAGTGTCTGTGGCCTACATAGGAAACTGCCTTCTAATACAGCATCCTAACGATCACAGAACCAGATAAGTGACTAATTTGAAACATCAACTCAACGCCCAAAAAGTGCTCCATACAGGCGATTTCAGTTAGCATTTGATATAATTAGAGTTAGCATGTTGCTAAGCTAAAAACACAATGGGGTATGCATTGATGTCACTTTCCCATTGGAACAAGCCCCCTCAGCCGAACTGAGTGGCAAAAGAGCCTTCCGCATGACTGGATTTATTAAGGGAAACTGCGAAAACATGAGTAAAACAAATAATTATCAGTTTAAACTAAAGGTTGGATTCGATATAGTGTTCTTTACAACTTACCAAAGATGGATATTGACATGCAGCCAGGAATTGTGTTTCCTGACTTTTAGATGTGACTGATTTCGACGCCGGGGAAATACATAAAGTAAATTTGCCTGTCAACACGAATAAGGTTTTTAAAAGTGTAAAAAAAAACATAATGGAGACAATTAATTTTGATGTTTTATTAAGTGTTAACAATGAGATTGTGGTTTTTATAATTAGTTAACACTGCTTTTGTCATTTATTACCAGATGGACAAAATTTGTCACCAAAAATGTTATTTGGTTTAACCAAAATTTCGGTTTTACCGAATGACACTTTTGGTTATACCGAATTATGATATTTTCAAACAATGCTAACAGACTGATATCTAGCTAGCTAACAAAGGTACAATCAAACATTTTATATTTCGTACACGTTTTTAAAATATTACAACATTTTCCATGTTTTATAGCGGTTGTACCGAATGACCTGATGTTTCGGGACATGCGTATGAGCAAGTGAAAACATGAATTTTCAAATAGTTAAAAGAGAGTTAGTTACTTTGCTTCATGACCATGTGGTCCTTTGCAGGTGTCTGAATGATGTCACATCCTGTCACATGATATTGACCACATGACTTGATCCAAAATGGTCCCTTTATATTGGTTACTCCGAATGACATCAATGAAATAAATTTTTCCGAACATTCTTTCTCATAACAAAGCAATGACTTCTACACGTAATTTTAATACCATTTTGCACTATGTTGATATATGATGATATAAAATCAAGCCAGAATAAAAAATATATACATTTATTACATTTTAAGATATTTTAATCACAAATTAAATGGCTGTATTGGCCTTTGAATGGTTAAACCAAATGACCTTTTGACACTTCAAAATGTTTGAAATACCTTTATATGTAGCAAAATATAATTAAAACCTTTTGGATTCAATAAAAGAGATCTAGTCGTACTATCTTACTTTGGATGTCATATCTTTGTTTTTTATTATTATTAAATCTGGGTGGTCACTTATATCAATATTATATATATCATCCAGTCCTAAAACTTGTAAAGTTTTTGTCAGTCTTTATCGAAAACCATCCAATTATGCAGAATATAAGATGGTAAATATTTAATCGATGAGTTGTCAACACAATATATAACAATACAATATACAGGGTATGATTTTACCCCAAAATTCAACATTATGACACAAAATGATAACTGCAAATCCATGTTTCTCTGCCTGGAGTCCAGTTATTTCTGTGAATTTCAGCGATTCATTTGCTTCTCTTTTCTTTAGCTCTCGGCAGTCTGTAAAAATATACCTCAAATTTTGGCATTCACGCTGAAAACTAATGCTGCCACTGCCTTCTTTTTGCAACTCAGTGGGCATAACCACAGTCACTTTGGCCGACGGTGACGTCAAATGCATACCTCGATACTCTAATAAGCATAAAATACATAGCATAGCACACACGAATATAGGGTATAGTACTACAAAAATACTTAATACTAAAAATACTCAATGAAACTACAATATTTTAACACTTCTCCCACTTTCTCCACCATCTTTTCCACCACACTGAGCTCGTTGCAATGCATTCTTAGTAAAGAACATGTGAATTTGGCCTGGGGGATGATAAAACGGGCGGGGAAAAAATCCCATAGACTTACACTGAAATAAGAACCAAGCCATTTCTGGAAATCAGAATATCATAGAGAATTGGAGATGGGTTCTTTCGATTTAAGGTCTATTCACACCAAGGACGATGACTATAAAGTTTTAATAGTCATTCTAATTCTATGAGAATAGGGAAGTCCACAACAATATCAATAATGACACAGAAGAACAATTTTGTTGGAATCACTTTCACTTCCAGAACCATAAGAACACTGACAGCCAATCAGAATCCATCCTGCTTGAGCATTTAAAGCAGCAGAGGACAAAACCACAACAAGCTTATAATAAACAGAACAATATCGTCTGTTGGTGTGGATGCAAATATAGTTATAGTTATTTTTATAGTTATCGTTCATGGAGTGAATGTGCCTTTAGGCCAGTAAAGCATTCCAATATGTAGGCCTATGCTATTATGCTGTTAGCTAAGCAACATGCAAACTTCAAACTGTCAAAGGGTTAGTTCACCCAAAAATGAAATTTCTGTCATTTATTACTCACCCTCATGTCGTTCCAAACCCTGTTCATCTTCAGAATACAAATTAAGAGCTTTTTGATTCCCTCCATTGACAGCTATGCAACTACCACTTTGATGCTTCAAAAAGTTCATAAAGAGATCGTAAAACTAATCCATATGAATTTAGTGGTTTAGTTTAAATTTTCTGAAGAGACACAATCACTTTGTATGATGAACAGATTCAATTCAAGCTTTTATTCACATATAAACATTGATCAACTCACACATCAGATATGGTAAACGGAAGCTCAAGCATGTTTGATTGACAAGTGCGAGAACCAATGAGCTTCATTCTCCTGTTTCGCAGGTTCGGTTGAGCTTCTGTTTATGTTCGCTGATCAATGTTTATATGTGAATAAAAGCCTAAATTCAATCTGTCCGTCATATAAAGCGATTGAGTCTCAATTCATATGGATTAGTTTCACAATCTCTTTTTGAACTTTTTGAAGCGTCAATAGCTGTCTATGGAGGGACAGAAATCTCTAAGATGTCATCAAAAATATCTTAATTCGTGTGATGAACGAAGGTCTTACAGGTTTGGAATGACATGAGGGTGAGTAATTACTAACTCTTTAATATCAAATGTGAGTTTTTCAGAAAATCAAGCCTAAAAATCTAGCGGCATTAAAGGTTTGAAAACACAAAACTGGCCCTTCATTAATATAAAGTAACTCCCTCTGTGTAAACGTACAGCACTATCAGTCCCGTTCTCAGTTACAGTCCTGCAAGGGAGGTCAGGTATCTCATCTAATCCAGGGTGTGTCATAGAAACTGTGCCATTGAGTGGACACAAAGCCATCCAGACAGATGGCTGAGCTGTTACATATTGCAAACAATAACCAACATCTGTCTTTCTGCCCTTAGTACCTCAACTAGGAGGACTCTGTGACAAAAAGGAACAACCTTTCCGAATTACGGGAGGATGCCTGGAGAAGAGTTTTATGGCCTTTCTTGCACAAGTTTTGATAAGGGAAACTAATGACAGATAAGTGCCAAAGGGTGACTTTCACCTGTAACCTAAGGCCAGGGGCGAGACACGAAAGTCAACTGGGTGTGAGACTACACCTTTCCTGAATGTTCACGTTGTTTAGAACTTCCTGTCTAGATGGATTTGCAACTTCCTTCTGCTGAAATGGTAGAAATGCAGGTTTTTTTGCATTAATAAGTATTAGGCTTGCCGCTTGCCTGTTGGGGCAGCTTTTTAGGGGAGTGTGCTTTGTAAGAGAGAACAAAACATGACTCAAGAATTGAAGAACTGGTGCCAAGGGAAAGGAGGGTGGGGGGCTCGCGTTTTTGTTCAGTGGACCATATTTTTCCAATGAATATGTCATTTCTAAGATCAATAAATGTAATATGATAGTTCTTCCAGAAATTATAAATGTTTTTGTGTTTTGTTTGTGCATACAATGAACGTCCACAAAACACAAACAGAAAACAGTTAAAGTCGCCATGAAATCAAAATGGATAAAGCTTTTTTAATGGAGTATTGTAGTATTTATTAAAAATGATTTATTGTAGCACATCATTGTTGTTTTAAAATGCATGCGCCCTCATAATCTTTAATCAAAATAACTTCCCCCCTCTTGCAACCACATCTCTTATCTGATGATATGTGTACTGGTACAAGGGCGGAGCACCTGTCACTCACATGACATCACAGCAATAGCAAATGACAATGATCCAATCAAATCCCGATGGACAAAATCAAGTCCCACCCTACTTTTTTTTTTTGTTCGAGAAGTGTTTCACTTGGATATACATCACAATAGGGAAGAAAAGATCGTAACTTGTGGCGACTTTAAGATTATTGACAACAATATAATATGTTAAAAATCTGAAAAATGTCTTTGTGTTTGTTTGTCCACTTAATGAAAGGGCCCAAAGCAACACTGGACCCCACTGTCCGAAAAACGCAGTTTTCCCGTGGAATTGGGCTACTTTAACACTGTTATCGCGGGTTGTTTTTCATGTCCGCGGGTTGAAGCGACTCCAAAAAACATGGTATTTATCCCCTGGAATGTGAATTTTAGCAGGAGAACCCCGCCAATAACACGGATTTTAACCATCAGAGCGCGGTTTTTACCGGGGGACCCCCCTGAAACGCAATTGAGCTAGTTTTGGGCTAATTTTTAATAGCAATTGGGCAGGTTTTGTTGTGAAAACCTGGCAACCGTGCCATTGACTTTTGTTATATGAACAAAAACAGTTGGAACATTCTTCAAAATATCTTCTTTTGTGTTCCACAGAAGAAAAAGTAAATTTAAAACAACATAAGGGTACATAAATGATTATATAATACTTTGGATGCATTTTGTTAATGTCCAGTGACTTGTCAAGTTATAAGGGAAATCCTTTCTTCTAGCTCACCAGATTTTAACCTGTCCTGTAAATATCCTTCATGCAGCTCACCAGCTAGTCAACAACAAACAAAAGCAGGAAGCAATTATAAGACATCCTCAGGCAACCAATCATATCACTCACCTTCCAAGTTCTTCACCAATATCATAGAAATCCTCCACTTTTTGTTGTTTGAACACAGCCATTCCTAATGTCCTCATTGATGATGATGTCTCGGTAAACAAGGGACAGCAGGCCAAATCTGTCTTAAAGTGTCCCTCGAGAATCACACAAGCTCAGGGAAGTTCTGTTGAATTGTAGGGTGCAACTCTGAAAGTCACAGACACTCACATAAGCACATGTTCCAGCATGCTGCACTGCATTCCTTCACTTGCAAGAAGGTGTAAGAAAATGTATTGCATTTTCCTTATTAGGATGTATAATGCAATGTGATAATGTAAAAAAAAAACCTTGGCACTTCATGTTTAGCTTACCGAAGAATGAAATGTCAAAGCGGACATACATATAAGGTCATTAAAAGTGATCAAATGACTTTCTTTAGAGGAAAATGAGGGTTCAATGTCAAGAGAATTATCAGGTGAAATTGAGACTGCTGTCTAGGTGTTTAAATGCCAACCACCCTGGGCAGCATTAGTGTTCTGACAGGCTGACTGTACTTACAGCTTTATTGTTACAAAAGTAGAATATATTGATGATATTATGATAAATATTTACCTCATAAACTGTTACTGTTGTTTGTTATACTCTATTACTATAAGCGCTGCATACCCAGTTAACAAACATATGTACTAAGAACGTTTTCTAGCCTTCCCATTAGGTTATGTAAACATTATATACATAATGTGCTCTGAATTTTCAAAATAACCAGTTTTATAAACATTTTTGGTTGTGCAAACTTTGAGGGAACCTTCCTTTTGTTAATTTTGCAGACATTTTTAGAAAGTTAGCGACATTTAAAAACACGGAATTTAAAAAACGTTCCATAAAGTTATTAAAGAACAGATAACTCTGAACAAACGTTCTATTAATGTAAATAGAACGCTTGTTCATAACTTTGTTAGAACGTTAGAGAAGTTCTGAGAACGTTCACTGTTTGCTGGATAATGACCATGAGAAACATTCACACAATAATTTCTCCTCCTGTTTGACTGTTCACAAGTTTTACAAGAAACGAACTACAAGAACTTCATTTATTCGATATATAAAAGGCTATATAATAATAAAATGGGATGTCTTACCTCTTTTTAAGAAATGACTCTTATATTACCGTATTCCGCTGACATTTGTAGCATATTCCCGTGTCTGAGCTCGTCTTATGCGCGAGTCGCGCTGTTCAACTGGAGACTGGATGAGCGCGCGCGCTTATGTTGTCAATCTCGAGCTCGCTCACGCGCCACCTGTTGAGCGCAGCGGTGATGTCAGATTGCCAAATCTTTCTAGTGAATCAGTTGAACCGTTTCAAACACACCGTCATTTAGAAATTGATTTGAATAGTTCGTTTTCTAATCAAAATGCTCTTTTAAACTTGATTTCAGTCAGTTTTTTGGCTATTTTAATCGTTCAAACTTAGATTACTCGATATATTTCGGCTTTTTCCACAGCATGTTTGTGCTCTTGTTCCAAAATATTCAATTTTAAGCTTTGTTGCCATGTGTTGGATAGACATGAAGACTGCAGCTCGACAAAAACACAGAACATTTGGAGTAAACTAATAATTTGACTAGAGTGGAAACGTTACAAATAATATCTACTGGAAATAAATGACAGTAACAATTATACGAAATAGGGTTTTAATAAATAGCTAACAAGATATGTAAATTGTTTTGAGTAGCCTATATTATACGCTTCAGCGTTCATGATTACTGAAGCGTATAATTTACTCGAAACAATTTACTGAAGCGTATAATATACTCGAAACAATTTACATATCTTGCTATTTATTAAAACCAAAAATCTATGATTATGTCTGATTTGAGTAGGCCAGTTCATTTGGTTCGGTTCCTTTTCAGTGATTCGGTCAAACCCGGTTCGCGAATCAGTTTGTATCAACTATGAATGATTTATTAGGGCACGCTGTGAATTTTGGAGTCAAGGATACTAAATCAATAATTTAGCCTGCTGTCTTTATTGCTTGTGTTTGCTGTATTATGTTTGCACTGTTATCGCCATCTGCTGGACATAATAAGCAACAACAGAGGTGCATCTGTTTGAGACACTATATAGTCGATAAATAATGTAGGGGTCATTGACGATTAAAGGATTAGTTCACTTTCAAATTAAAATTTCCTGATAATTTACTCACCCCCATGTCATCCAAGATGTTCATGTCTTTCTTTCTTCAGTCAAAAAGAAATTAAGGTTTTTACAGAAAACATTCCAGGATTATTCTCCTTATAGTGGACTTCAATGGAGCCCAAACGGTTGAAGGTCAAAATTACAGTTTCAGTGCAGCTTCAAAGGGCTTCAAAAGCTTACGCTGTATGTCCTACGCCTTCCCTATTCTACTTACGGAACGAACACAGCGGCAGTTACATTTTTTCCGTAAGTAGAATAAGGAAGGTGTATAACATACAGCGTAAGCTTTTTGAAGAATACGAAAGTGCGGTTTTGGCGGAACCACTTGGAAGGCGATCATTTGTGTATATAAAGCATATACATTTACATTTTTTTTCGAAAACGACAGATCGTTTCGCTAGATAAGACCCTTATTTCTCGTCTGGTATCGTTTAAAGCCCTTTTAAAACGATACCAGACGTTTAAAATTTCTTTTTGACTGAAGAAAGAAAGACATGAACATCTTGGATGACATGGGGGTGAGTAAATTATCAGGAATATTTTATTTGAAAGTGAACTAATCCTTTAAGGTTTTGCAAAAATGTGCAAAAATAACATAATGGAGATATAATTCATTGTGAAGTTTTATTAAGTGTTATCAATGAGATTATGTGTTTTTTATAATCAATTAACACTGATTTTGTCATTTTTTACAAGATGGACAAAATTTGTCACCAAAAAAGTCATTTGGTTTAACCATAATTTCGGTTTTACTGAATGACACTTGGTTTTAAGAAATGATGATATTTTAGCAAAACAAGTTTTTAAAATATTACAACATTTTCCATGTTTTATAGCGGTTGTACCGAATGACCTGATGTTTCGGGACATGCTTATGAACGAGTGAAGACATGAATTTTTCTAATAGTTAAGAGAGAGTTAGTAACTTTGCTTCACGATCATGTGGTCCTTTGCAGGTGTCTGAATGATGTCACATCCTGTCACATGATATTGAACGCATGACTTGATCCAAAATGGTCCCTTTATATTTTAAAGTATCAACACGTGCCAAGGGACCATTTTGGATCAAGTCATGCGGTCAATATCATGTGACAGGATGTGACATCATTCAGACACCTGCACAGGACCACATGGTCATGAAGCAAAGTAACTAACTCTCTTTTAACTATTTGAAAAACTCATTAATGTTTTTGATGAAAACTTTCCAGGATTATTCTCCAATATAGTGATGGACTCCAGATGGTTGAAGGTCAAAATCACAGTTTCAGTGCAGCTTCAAAGGGTTTCAAAAGCTTACGCTGAACGTCCCACACCTTTCCTATTCTACTTGATCCAAAATGGTCCCTTTATATCGGTTACTCTGAATGACATCAATGAAGTTCATTTTTCCAGACATTCTTTCTCATAACAAAGCAATGACTTCTACACATAATTTTAATACCATTTTGCACTATGTTGATATATGATGTTATAAAATCATTCCAGAATAAAAAATATATACATTTATTACATTTTAAGATATTTTAATCACAAATGAAATGGCTGTATTGGCCTTTGGACGGTTAAACCGAATGACATTTTGACACTTCAAAATCTTTAAAATACCTTTATATGTAGCAAAATATAATTAAAACCTTTTGGATTGAATAAAAGAGATCTAGTTGTGCCATCTTACATACTTTGTATGTCATATCTTTGTTTTTTATTAAGTCCTTTGGGAAAAAAATGACCCGTCACGTCATTGACCCTAAAAATGAAGAGTATATTTTCAGATGTTGCAAGGTTTAATATTTTAAAATATGACCATCACAAAAACAGGAACTCTATTGTTGTGCTAATGCAGTATTTCCTGTGAAACAGTTTGTTTTCATGTAGGAAGACCTGGTATTGTTCATGTAGAGCGCAGCTGCTGAGACCGACGATAAAGGTGTATATAAAAACTACACAACAATTGTATGCAATAGAAATTTATTGTATAATCATGCATAAGTAAAAAAAAAAAAAAAAAAAAAACAGAATTGGATGATTATAATGACGCAAGTTTCAGTAACATTTCTTAAGTATTCAATAATTTTGTATACTCAAGGGCCTGTGCAACAGCAACAAAGACGGTTTGAAATCATAGCTTACTCACTGAACACGTACAGCTCACATAACATACTTGATGGCTAAATAACATGGGTAATATGAAAAAAATTAAGGAACAACGAATCTCCCAACAATGTATATAAAGAGAAAATATGTAAATGAGGGCTTAGACTGGCTTAAAATAACATGAAGAAAAACTCATGTTCTTTATAAGGGCAGTGTGGATGACAAATCTACGTCCTACATGTAAAACCTTGTTTATTACGAGAGACCAGCTCTCAAAGTAAACCAAACCAGACAACAGTTTTACATCTTTGTCATTTGCAGTCAAACAAGCAGGTGTATAATATGCGTATTATATCATACTGCAATGGCATAGAAAAGAGATTAACCGCACTAAAAGTGAAGTAGATGTACATGCTCTGATATTTAAAAGCATTTCCAAGCATACATGTGTGAAAAAAGATGACTTCAAAGCCAAATTGTACATGGAAAATTAAGAAAAGTGCTACTGATTTAGATAAACATTCCCTCATTATATAGGCCCTTATGGATTCTTATTCCATTTTCGATTTGAAGTGAATTTCAGCAACAACATATATTTGAAACTTTTGACAAAAACAAAAATACTAGTTCACATTTTCCATATTATTATCTTCCTTTTAAGCAGCTTTTTTTGTGGACTTTAGACTAAAATGATAACTATAACAACATGAAATTATTGTTAGAATACTTAAAATTGAAGAGAAGAGGACAGAAACAAAGGAAACATACGTGTAACAAATGTATCTAAACAATTAAAAGTACCAATAAGACTGCAGCAAATTGTGCTTCTAGAACCTAAACACGCAAGAGCTGATACTTGTGAAACACTTTAAGATGTCATTCTGAGATATGGCAGGGTTTGGCAATGAGCAGACAGGAAGATCTATCTTGTGAAATGTTCATTATTGTGTTCGCCATGTTTCCATGCCTCAACTGGACAGTGAATTAAGTGGAGGTTATTAAAGGGATATTTCACCCAAAAAATAAAATTCAGTCATTAATGACCCTCACCCTCATGTCGTTGCACACCCGTAAGACCTTCGTTCATCTTCAGAACACAAATTAAGATATTTTTGATGAAATCCGATGGCTCAGTGAGGCCTTCATTGACAGCAAGATAATTAACACTATCAAATGCCCAGAAAGCTACTAAAGACATATTTAAAACAGATCATGTGACTACAGAGGTTCAACCTTAATGTTATGAAGTGACGAAAATACTTTTTGTGCGCCAAAAAAGCAAAATAACGACTTTATTCAACAATATCTAGTGATGGGCGATTTCAAAACTCTGCTTCATGAAGCTTTACGAATCTTTTGTTTCGAATCAGTGGTTCGGAGCGTGAAAGTCACGTGAATTCAGTAAAAGAGGCTTCGTTACGTGGTAAGTGTGTCAAAATTTCCCTGGTTCACCACTGGGGGGCGTGACTTTGGCAGTTTGATACACGCTCCGAACCACTGATTCGACACAAATGATTCGTAAAGCTTCATGAAGCAGTGTTTTTGAAATCGCCCATCACTAGATATTGTTGAATAAAGTCATTATTTTGTTTTTTTGGCGCACAAAAAGTATTCTTGTCACTTTATAACATTAAGGTTGAACCACTGTAGTCACATGAACTGTTTTAAATATGTCTTTAGTAGCTTTCTGGGCATCTGAAAGTGTTAATTATCTTGCTGTCAATGATTTGCCATCGGATTTTATCAAAAATATCTTAATTTGTGTTCTGAAGATGAACGAAGGTCTTACGGGTGTGGAACGACATGAGGGTGAGTAATTAATGACCGTATTTTCATTTTTGGGTGAACTAACCCTTTAAATGACTGTGAATGAACAGTACCGAATGTTTAGAAAGAGGGCAAGTCTTGTAAACCTGAATTTGATTTATATCAAATTATCATAAGGTATAATATGTGCTATGATTACCAATAGTATGTAAACAAATGATACGGTTTAATAAGTGCGAATAAAAGAAAAAAAAAAAAGTGTTGGTGTCTAGTAATATGTCCAGCATAATGCAAGTGACTCAGAATTTTGACACTTGCACCAGCACTACCTAAATAGTTACTTTAATACTGATTTTGGTCAATATGTACAAATGGAAGAAATGTTGGTCAATTAAAAGAATGAAAAAAGGCATCCATTTTTGATTAATCAAAAGGAATACTGTTCTTTGGTCTCTTGAAGTCACAGTTTGTTGAATGAAATACACTGAAAATAAGACACGTTGTGATTGGCTAATGCTTTTCAGGTCTGTTCCCTTATTGTTTGTGGTTCAGCTGTCTTCCTCGTCGTCACTGATGAGTGTGCGGCCATCCAGAGTGTTGTCTCGCTCCCGCAGGAAGGTCTGGCGGATGGCTTCCAGCTCAGTGAGCTCCAGACGGACCTTCTCCAGGTGGAATGTGCGACGGTTCTGGATCTGCCTCAGTGGGAATGGGTTCATGTCCACAAAGGCCATGCTCATCAACTTCCTGTGAGAAACACAAATAATTATGATAAAGAATAAGTGTGTGTATAAATACATACACTCTCACTGGCCACTTTATTAGGTACACCTGTTCAACTGCTTCTAATCAGCCAATCACATGGCAGCAACTGAACGCATGTAGACATGGTCGAGATGATTCAAAAGTTCAAGCATCAGAATGAAGAAGACATGTGATTTAAGAGAACGTGGCATGATTCTTAGTTGCCAGACAGGCTGGTCTGAGTACTTTAGATATTGCTGATCTACTGGGATTTTCACACACAACCATCTACAGGGTTTAAGCCTGGAACACACCAAGCCGACATTGACGAACTAGTGGCGACGAAAGCAAACTGCGGGGTTGGCTCACGTCGGCAGCGTCTGGGTCCAAAGTTGCCCTGACACACCAAACCAACGCTCGACACCAGACGGCCAAGTAGCACGTCAGTTCTGCGCCTGCGTAAGAAGAAATGCCTTTCTGTACCAGCAGGTGGCAGTAGCTGAACAGCCAATCAGAAAGATCAGATGGCCTGACAGACCAACGAGCTCCGACGCCGATTCAACATGTCGAATCGGCCAAAAAAAAAGTCGACAAGGACCAACTTCAGCCGACGGTGCGGAACACACTGAGAAAACTTAGTCGGCCGATGAACAAAAACTGCCCGACGGCCAACCGTCAGCTTGGTGTGTTCCGAGCTTTACAGGGAATGGTTTGAATAATCCAGTGAGTGGCAGTTCTGTGGAAGAAAATGCCTTGTTGATGCCAGAGGTCAGAGGAGAATGACCAGACATGTGTTTGGTGTAAACAACATGAAAGCATGGATCCATCCTGCCTAGTATCAACAGTTCAGGCTGCAGGTGGTGGTTTAATGGTGTGTTGGATATTATGGACACTTTGGGCCTCTTAGTACCAACTGAACATCGTTAAACACCACAGCCGAACTAAGTATTGTCGCTGACCATATCCATCCCTTTATGACCACAGTGGACCATCTTCTGATGGCTACTTCCAGCAGGATAACGCACCATATCACAAAGCTCAAATCATCTCAAACTGGTTTCTTGAACATGACAGTGAGTTCACTATACTGAAACTGACTCCACAGTCACCAGATCTCAATCCAATAGAGCAGCTTTGGGATGTGGTGGAACGGGAGATTCCCATCAGGTATGTGGAGCCGACAAATCTGCAGCAACTGTGTGATTCTTACATGTTAATATGGACCAAAATCTCAGAACAATTTCCAGCTCCTTGTTCATGATATATATTAGTAATAAACAATTAATCAACAAACTAAAGGTGTGATCCAAAATGTCAACATAAAAAAAAAAAAAAATCACAAAACTACAACTGTAATGTTTCCAAAATATTTCTAAACATTCTTATATTATAAAAAATATTTCTAATAATAATAATAATAATATTAATGCAAATTAAAATATTATTTATCTATCTACTTAGTATTAAAAATAAAATAATAATAAATGTATAAACAAAGTCATTATAAAATCACTATTTTGAAAAAAAAAAAAAAAAAAAAAAAAATCAAAATAATAAAAAAGTCACACAATTATTGTATTTTCATGATCACACACACCTTGCATCCAAGATGGTACGTGTGAAGTACCGAAGGTACTTGAAAATGGTCATGGGATCCTGGAGCTTTAGAAATTCCTCTTCTTTGTACTTGAAGAGCGCAAGAGCAAATCGGAACATTATCTGGCAGGGTAAAAAGAAACGTCAAAAAAATGTCAGCAATCATGAAGTACAACTGTCACCCTGAAACAATCAGACTCATTATGGAAATTAATAAAAAAATGTGTGTATTAGTATTATTATCTGTATTAAAGGATTAGTTCACTTTTAAATTAAAATTTCCTGGTAATTTACTCACCCCCATGTCATCCAAGATGTTCATGTCTTTCTTTCTTCAGTCGAAAAGAAATTAAGGTTTTTGATGAAAACATTCCAGGATTTTTCTCCTTATAGTGGACTTCAATGGAGCCCAAACGGTTGAAGGTCAAAATTACAGTTTACAGCGATCCCAGACGAGGAATAAGGGTCTTATCTAGAGAAACCATCGCTCATTTTCTAAAAAAAAAAAAAAATTAATTTAAATAAATTTAAATTTAAATAAAACGTAAAAATTTATACGTTTTAAGCATAAATGCTCATCTTGAACTAGCTCTCTTCTTCTTCTTCTCTATTTGAATTCCAGCAGTGTAGACACTGCTAAGTGTATTACTGCCCTCCACAGGTTAAAGTTAGAACTAATTGTTATATACTTGCACTAGCATATTGAATATGACAATTTAGTTCAAACTTTGACCTGTGGAGGGCAGTAATACACTTAGCAGTGTCTACACTGCTGGAATTCAAATAGAGAAGAAGAAGAAGAAGAAGAGAGCTAGTTCAAGATGAGCATTAATGCTTAAAACGTATAGAAGTTTTTTTTTTTTTTTTTTTTTTTTTTTTTTTTTAAGAAAATGAGCGATGGTTTCTCTAGATAAGACCCTTATTCCTCGTCTGGGATTGTGTAGAGCCCTTTGAAGCTGCACTGAAACTAATTTTGACCTTCAACCATTTGGGCTCCATTGAAGTCCACTATAAGGAGAATAATCCTGGAATGTTTTCATCAAAAACCTTAATTTCTTTTCGACTGAAAGAAAGACATGAATATCTTGGATGACATGGGGGTGAGTAAATTATCAGGAAATTTTAATTTGAAAGTAACTAACTATCCTTAAACTAATCCTTTAAGTGTCATACATGAAGTTAAGGATTTACAATGCTCATTTTAGGTTTGTCAGTACATGTTTCATGTCATCTGGTTTTGTTGTTTTATATAAACTGAGTAATGTTTACCAGGCTTCGAGGTATCTCTAGGGCCCTGTTTACACCTGGTATTAAGATGCGTTTTGGTCGATTGGATCACAAGTGGACGATGCTAAATATAGGTGTAAACAGGGTCTAAAATGTTTTGAGCTTGTCCACTTTCAACCACTTCCAGAGGTAGTCGAAATCGCATTCGACCAGATTGTTTTTGTAGTGTTAACGCTTATGTTGGCAAAGACTCTCTACTCTCCGCCTACTGACCTAATGCATAAACATTATGGGAAGCATGCTAGCCAGATGGGATTTAAACTTTGTCAGCTAATGACCCAAGTTAGGTTTGAAGACGAAAAACATACCAATCACAATGTTCTCTCACCATTCCTGATTTCTAACACACACTTTACAGCGTTCGGCTGGTCTTGCGGCTGCCAGAGCACAAACAAAAGCTGCTGCTCTCCATATGTTTTTCCATCGTCTTTGACCATGTTCATATGTAAATTGCTAAAGCTTATTTTGTCCATTAGATCGAAAGATCTGAAAAAGCCCATATATTTCCCTGCCCAAGAACCCTCCCCTTGAAGGGGTATGTGTCTCCCTCCTCTACTTGTGATCCAATCGACCAAAATGCATCTTAATACCAGGTGGAAATATGGCCTAGTATATAGTCAGTGCACAGCTGTTTGATTCTGATGTGTGGTATTATTCTGTGTTGAAGGAACAAGTCGCATTAATTCTTCATACCTTGGGTCCCTCATAGAGAAAAGCATCCCAGATCTTGAAGAGGATGTCACTGACCACGCTGTCCACAAACACAACCAGGAACCAGTTGAAGGTGATAAGAGAGAAGTCTACCTTATAGTGCTCAAAATGAGCATGAAGCCTGGGTAACTTCTCGTACATCAGGTCCTTAAACACTCGCTGATCTACCTACATCAAAAACAAGATACAGTCAAAAACAATCAATAAACCAAAGATAAAAATGTATATGATAGAATAAAAAATATTATATTCAAGTCATTTAAAATATTTTATTTTGGACCCTGTTGCAGTCACATGTCAGCAATGACAAGCCATAAATAGGAGTGTGCCAATAAAACGTGACAGTATTCATGTTGTATAAGGCCAAAATGCAGTAAAGTTTGTTCTGCAAGTATGTTAATGTCTTGACAATGGAAAGTCACTGTGACAGATGACAAAAAAATAAAAGAGACGTGCTGTTAGACTGCTGCTCATGAGTCATATCCAGCAAACTAAGACATGCATAAAGCCCCAGCTCTGCTCCAATTTTACAACCTTGCCGGAGTTTTTGGGGAATTTTTCACGACTGAGTGAGTGAACAATCTTGAAACGGTACCTGTGAGCCTAGCAGTGTTTTAGTGTAATAGTCACGTGGCATGAAAACCTCCACAATGGCCACGAGACACCAGAACGCATCTTCTTGGTCCAAATACAGAAGAGCAATAGCTGCCAGCCTGAGAGAGGAAACAAAATTCAGAAATCTCTTTCAGATATAGACATTTAAAGGCCCACTGAAGTGCCTTAAAATGCACAGCATTATTCAGTGTGTTAATGTAATTTCCACTAGGGCTGTCAAACGATTAATCGCGATTAATCGCATACAAAATAAAAGTTTGAGTTTGCATAATATATGTGTGAGTAATGTGTGTAAATAATATGTATATATAAATACACACAAATTAATGTATATATTTAAGAGAAATATGTTATTTATGTACAAAAAATGTATTTATATATAATATAAATTATATAAAAATATAAATAAATACATATACTTGTAAATATTTCTCAAATATATACACGGATGTGTTTGTATTTATATATACATAATAATTACACACAGTACATCCACATATATTAGGCAAACTCAAACTTTTATTTTGTATGCGATTAATCGTGATTAATCGTGTGACAGCCCTAATTTCCACTGAAACACGAAGACAAGGCATGACATATCAAGCTGCTTTTTTTAAAATAGCCAATAGCGTTTCATTTAGATCACAGCTTGGCCAGAGCTGTTGAACTTGGTAAAGCCTCAGTTATATATAGCGCACTATGTGCCATTCAACATGAAGAAAATAGTAAATTTGCGAGCAAGTGACCAATTTTAGCCGCAGCTTTAACATCTATTTTTAATGTAGGGGGCGGTACACTTCAGATTCTAGAGAGCATTTGATTGGACAGAAAATCTGTTGAAAAGTGTGAGGTGCAGAGTGATGTCATCAAAATCACTGATCCATATTGGCGGAAATGAGAGTTGGAGTGAGTTTTGAATGCTTATATCTTCTGAATTCACATGTTGTCCTTGTTTTGGAGAACATTAGCTTATAGATAACCTTAAGGATAACATATTCATACTAAAAGACAAAAAACAGATGCTGATAGGGGTAACACACTGATCAGACAAAACCCAACAAACGTGTTTGTTGGCGTTTGACTGTGCAGTGTGAATTGGCATTTAGACATAAAGGAACACAAACACCCCAGCAATGAAGTCAAGAGCTGATGGAATCCTTTGTATCTGCTACCTGTTGAGGCCTTGGCAGTAGCCGATATCTGGATTCCTCCATGAGAAAGCCAGTAGCACGTTCCTGAGTTTCTGGATGCCATCTGAGTCAGGAGAGGCATAGTGCTTGTTGTTAGGAAGAGTCCGCAGAAGATCGAGCTCTATTTGCTTGCAGGCCGGGTTGGGTTTATCGTTTGCCATGCACAGAAGGTTTTGGTAATAGTCTTTTGGCTGGCAGTCACGAAACTTCTTCACATGGAAACTCACGCACCAGCTCCACACCTTGGATCGGTGGATGTGAGGCACCCCGTTTCGCATCAGCGCCTTCAGCTCTGGAGATCGAACCATCTCTCTGTTCATGGTGATGGCCAGGTAGTTGTCCCACTTCACTCTGACTGAAGTCTCCTGGTCTGTCAGGGAGAGGGACTTCAGGTCCAGCGCTCTCTTTTTTGCTTCAAGTTTTTCCTCCTCATCCTCCTCTTCCGGGACAGTTTTGAAGCCAAAAATGTCATACTCACTATATGGGAAAGATAACATTATCACTGGTTATATTTACAATTTGTAACACAGGAGGCAACAATATTCAAAGTAACAAAGCCTAATTTAAAAAGCAAGCTAGCAGAGATTAGTAAAACAACAATCTAGTAGTTGGTGAGTTGTCAAAACTTCCAAAATCTAGTTATAAATTTGTGCAAGGATGGATCCACTCAAGAAGAGCATGACATTTTTGTAGAAGCAAGAAAACATCCTGTTCCTGTAGACAAGTAGCATTTGAAAAACACTAACATGACCAAACATGTTTGAAGATAGGTTCTTTAGAAGTGTGGCAGCACAAAAATGAAAGTAAACAAAATAAAATTCAAACCTTATGGTGACAAAGCTAGTTGTACTGTTTGTTTTAGTAACAGAAAGTTTAAAAGGAGGCATATTCTTTACATTTGTATCATCATTTCCCACTTGTAATGTTAGTCAAGGTTTCTTGTACCAAAAAAATGTACTTCTTACATGATCATCTCTACCTTCTCTTGGCCCCTTCAATTAAACTGGCATTTTGTTACTACTGTACCTTTAAGACTGCAATATGTAAATAAACCTCTGCTATAACTGGACTCTTTGCATATGAAATGAATAACAATTCCTTGCCAAGTTACTGAATATAAGGAATTTATGTTGATATATAAACAAGTACAGTCAACCTTTTCATGGTTGTGATTTCATTATCATGCCAAATTCTGAATAACTAATTGTTGCAGGAGCATAAATTTGCATAAATTATTTAGATGCTTTGGTAGCTTTGCATTGTAAACACTGAGTATGTGTATATATAACACCAAGGAAAATGCTATTCTTCGTGACATGACCCTTTAAATTCTTAACCTTGGGTTTCAGTTACTGACACGTTTAGGTAGGTAGGTGGGTGGATGGATGGGTGGGTAGGTTGGGTCATGATACCTGACAGCGTTGGGTTTGAGAATAGGGTGCTCCTGCTGGTCTGCACTCTCCACCTGTAGTGCATCTTCTAGTAAGCGAGTGATGACTTCTCCACTATGGGTCTGCTCTGAAGAGGAGCACACAGGAGTCTTCACTTCCTGTAGTAGAACCAGGTACTTACTCTCCACCTGACACAGCTTGGCCTCCAAACTGGTGTACTGTAGAACACAACAAAGGAGGAAAGAAAGCGCAAAGAACAAAAATGATTCCTCAGCAAAAAAAAATCATGTACAGACAACCTTGCAAAGGATAATGGAATGTTAGGGAAAGGAAAAGGAAATGCTAACATGGCACATAAGAAAGAATCTGCAAACAAAAACATTTAGGGTGGTTTGTGTGCATTTTGAGTAGCTGAAGTCACATACCTTTGCCTCTAGCGCTTTCTCTCTGGATTCAGCATTTCTTCTCAAGACCGTCAACTCAAGAATTTCTTTGTTCAAGAAGTTATTTTGAGATTTGTAACCCTGAAGACTGTCCTGGAGAAGTGTAAAAACCCAACAGGTTGTATGTAAGACACAAAAAATAATGTACAGAGACCAAACATAACTACAGGTATGTACTTATACTGAGCTTGGACAAGCAACTGAAAGTATTGAAGGACTAAATCTAAACATTATTTAACATTTCTGTAGTAGATTCAAAAATGGAGAAAACGCTTAACATTTGTTACCCAACAATTCCAACCCCTACTATGTTAATATACTAATTAGTTAACCATGACATCAAACATCATGATTATCATGAAACTAACCTACATTATACGGACAACTAATACCAAAAAGGATCTGAGACTTGAATTGGTCTTATGATCAAACACTCAAGACTTGACTTGAACTTTACGTCAAGGACTTCTGAACATGCCTTAATCTTGCCAATGTCAGATATATTTCACCCTAAGCTATTAATAATCTCACAAACACATTCAGATCTACTGATTGGGAAGTACACATAACAGGTGTTCTTGTACTACCTTCAGGGTGACCAACTCTTGTTGTTCCCTAGTTGCACTAGGTGAGTTGCATTCAGGTGACAGGCTTTCTCCTTCATCACTCTGCTGGGAAAGTTTCATGATGACTTCGTCCTTGGCCTGAATGGTCTCCATGAGCATGCCCAGCTGTTCATTTATCTCACCAATTTTGATCTTCAAACCTTTCAACTCCTGTTGAAGACTCTCCTTCTCCAAGGCTAGCCTCTCCATATGACCACATAGATCTTTGATCTGGGTGTCCCTCTCTGCCAGCGCTTTGTCCACCTCGGTCTCATCTTGGTTATGATTTTGAGTTCCCATGTTCCCAGGAGGCACTGTGGAACGCCAGTTGCATTGGGAACTACGTAGTGTTTGTTGGAGAAGACGAACCAACTCCTGGTAGAAGGGAATACTGTGTGAATAACTCTGATATAGTTCAAAAGAGCATAGTGACCCATCAATTACTTGGATAAACTACTCAAACACACACCAACTGATATGATCATTCAAAAAGGGGATCCTTTATAGTCACTGATCACTCTTTAAAGTCCTAAGGTCATCCATTAGAACAGGGGAAGCCTACCCTGCTGCTGGAAGGCAACCATCCCACAGAGTTTACTCTAATCAAACACACCTGAACTGGAAAATAACAGGCAGATTTGTTGAAGCAGAATTGGATCTAAAGCCTCCAGGAAGGGAGCCCTCCAGGAGCAGAGTTGGATACCCCTGCATTTGAAATAGTTACGAAAATGTAGACCTCCGTTTGAGTCATTGGGCTCTTGTCTTCGCATCAGATTGACTTAATTACTCATTCATTGCTTCTTACTTTTGTATGGGACAAAAAAATATCAAGGGAATTCAGAACACTTGCTTTACTAGAGCAATTTCCACTGAAATTACCGAGGACAATTTGTCCCATGAACTTTTTTTTCCAGGAACTTCGTTTCCCCCAGACCTGTTGCTGTCCACGTTTTCATCGCAGTCTAAAGTACTGTGAAGTTTAGGCAAATTAGTCTGGTGACATAGGACTGCGCACGACTTTCTAGTTCGCGCTGGATTTCATCCTCCGCATATAAGATTAATAAAACTTGTTGTCAGCCCATGAGTCGTATTTTTTAAACTCCATTAATAGCTGCGTTTCCGCCGCAGGAACTTCCCCAGGAACTAGGGACTTTGGAGTGGTACTCAGTGAGTTTCGATCGCAGGAACGAGGGTCTAAATAAAGTTCTGGGTAAAAATTCTCCCCTCAAAATGTCCCTGCTCATGAGGTAGTACTTTTTCAAAGTTCAGGAACTTTCGGGGGTGGGACTTGGGTGCTGAACATGTTGATTGGTTGAGTTCACGCAGCATTTTATTTCAACCACCATTTTTAAAAGTCTGTTGCGGTGTGTGCAGTAAGAGTCGTTTGCTATTCGAATCAACATTGGAGTTTAAAAATACGACCGATGGTTTAGGCTTTATTAAGCTTATATGCGGACGAAATCCAGTGGGAACTGGAAAGTCGCGCGCAGTCCTACGTCACTGGACTTATCTTTACAGTACTTTAGACCGCAGTGGAAACATAGACAGCAACGGGGGGAAAAGTACCTGGGAAAAAAACTCAATGGGACAAACTGTTCTGGTGAAACGAGGCTGATGATTCGAATTGCAAACAAACTCAATCAATCAGCATGTTCAGCACAGAAAATCCCACCGCTGAAAGTTCCTTAACTTTGAAAAAGTACTTCCTCGTGAGCAGGGACTTTCTGAGGGGAAAATTTTTACCCGGAATTTCATTTAGACCCTGGTCCCTGCAGTCAAAACACACCGAGTACCACTCCAAAGCCCCTAGTTCCTAGGTAAAGTTCCTGCAGTTGGTCCGGTATAAATCGAAAGTCCTTTATGCTACATCCTGACCCTAGAACAGTCTGGTTTTGTAATTAGATCAACATTTTGGAGAAAGGTATTGATAACCTTCAGCAAATAAAGGTCATTTATCTTCATGGACTGGTGAATTATCACCAAAACACTGATATAACAAAAAATAAACATGGAGATCAAATAAAGTTAATCATTATTCTGTACAAACATTCAATTTGCCCTGTAAAAGTAGAGTCTGCACATGGTGAAATGTCTCAACCTTAAATATGGCATGAAACTGAAATACAGGTACACTGGCTAATCCCGCAATTAGACGTTGAGTATTCAGGAAGAAAGACCCAGTGCTCGATTGGTTGACTGGAACAAGTTTTAGTTTGATAAATACTTTTCTCAGCATGGTTTTTAAGTTGTTAATAAAACATAACACTATTTCCAGTCATTAAGGAGGCAGTCTCATTACACCTAATTCAGTGAGTAATTATACACATTTTTGGGGAGTATGAACATCCTAAACATGTTAATAAAATGTTATCAGTAATAATGAACATATTGTTGTTTATATGTGTTACACAGAATCATTGTTTAGAATTGTTAATGTGTTAAAAGCACATCTATGGGCCAAAGGGGAACTCTAAAGGGAAAAACATAACAACAGTACCCATTTTGTGGTTCTCAAGGCCTTTGTTTTAGATCTGCTAACACCTTTATAGAAAAGCACACAGAAATGTATAACTGGAGAAGCAAGCATTTACTGCACCAAAGCTTTCTGGTGGGTATTAGAAAATGTTTTGAATTACAAATCATCAAATACTGTGTAAACACTGACTTGCACAAGGGAAATCCCCATGTATAAGCATTACAAGGAACGAGGAACTACAACACTAAAAAAAAATTAACCATAGATAAACAATTGTAGACACATTTTACAGGTTGGAATTCCACAAGCAAATACTATATTATCACATTTATGGAAAATGTTGGGATTAAGAATGGTATTGCAAACAAGCATTTCATACTAACGCTGCCCACCGAGGGCACACAATAAAAGTAAAATATGGTTTATGATTTTCAAAGATGAAAAGTTACGTGTGTCCTAACTGCTTTAAAAAAAAAAAAAAAAAAAACCCTCTACCAGATTCCTATTGTACCTTCTGACTGGCGAGCTCCTCTCTGAGGTTGTTCTCTTGCTCCTGCAACCGGTTGATTTCTTCCTGCTGGCTCTGAATGCGGAGCTGCAGTTCGGAGGTCTTGGTCCCATTACACTCAACCGGCGAGCTCTCGGCGCTGCGGTTGGCTTTGCCAGAGCCCACGTGAAAGGGCCGTTTCATTCTCGACGGGTTGCGGAAATCAAATGTGAACGCTGAGCCGATGGAGTCTGTGGACAGTCGGGAGTGACAAGACAGAGTTTTAAAAGGTGTTGACCATTCAATTTAATAATTTGTGCTTTTTTATTAAGTTAAATCTCTGAATTATGATCTTACATCTTTGAAAGTGAGATGGGCTCTCCCGGCGCTGGCTGTCTGGTGGGGGTTTGTGCTCTGGTGTGTCTTTGCCTGGAGGATCCACCATCTCCCAGTCCTCACTGCTGGCTGTGTAAAACACACTGCGTCTGTTCTCTCCTCCTCGGCTGGGCCGCAGATGAGACATGCTATTTCTGATAAATGGTACAAGGAATGAAAAAACACATTGTTTTAATATAATGTAGTAAGGAGGAGCAAAATTCATGTCATTTGTAAAAGTAATGACTCAACCACAGCATATTGCCATTGAACTTGCTACGGCTGATGTCAAATGTTAATTTGAGTTACATAGCAAAGGTTATTTCCAAACCTTGAGAAGAAATTCCACTCGAACATGTATTCATAGGCATACGTGGTACATTTGTCTGGCTGTCAGCATGTTTTGGGATCATTTTTTAAACCAATCTCACATGACATTTATAACTCTTCTTTTATTTGCATAAGGGGTCAAAGTATTCTATTCCCAGACTCTTTAAATCTAACACAGAGCTGCTGAAGCATTTCCAGCTAGTTTGGTTTGTTTATCTGTGCTGAAATCCAGATTAAATCCTTTGGCTGGCTTCAGTATTACGTCATCTAAACAGATCCAAAGTCTTTCGGAAAGTTTGAGGAAGAGTTCACAGATGGCAACAGTCAGCAAAGGAGTTAAATATGAACAATTCTAAATTAAGGTACAAATGTACATGTAACTTGCCAATTTATAATTATAAATGCATAAATGAAGACTATTAAAAGTGGAAAATTCTTCAGTTTCAACCACAGACTGTCTGATTTAAAGGAATGGGACAGTTTTATCACTAAATTGTAAATCAAGAAAAATATAACAAAAATAGAAAAACATGAAAATTTACATTTGTTGTTGTTTTTATAAATATATTTATTTTTTTGTAATACTTACAGTACATGCAGGGTTTCAATTAAATACACTTCAATTTTAACCTAAATTTCACATCCAATAACAATAAACATCCATTCTAGTACAAGTCTCCCAGGTTCCTACCTGAGCTCGGAGCCCCAGTGTCGGAGGGAGTTGAGAGCTGCAGTAGGTTGTGCCACCGGGTTACGTGCCGACTGGAGCCCGACCAGCCCATCATTGTCCATCTCCAAAGCAAAGTCACTCCGAACACTTTCCATGGTCTCGTTGGGCTTTTCGTTGAACATTGCTTCTAAAAACAACACAGTCACGGTTTGAGTCATCAGTGTTCATTTGCGTATATTAACCGTCACAGTCTAGCACCTTTCTTAATGTCATTGTTCAATCCAATATGTGTCCTTGTTTTCACACATTAGTCAGTTTTAACTACAGAGAAATAAGTAGTTTATGTCATTCTACAATGACTTTAGTATCCATTATTAACAATTATTTTATCATAAATTATACTTTTAATATGTGCTAGTACAGGGATTTTTCAAGTCACATCATTCGATGGAACTATTTCTAATTTTTTTTAATCAACACTAACAATGGTAACAGGGTTGATAATTTGTTGTATGCAATTGCACAAATATGCATTTTTTTCTGTGCATTACATTGTATTTACATAATGCATTTTTAAAAATAAATGAAAAGTTATTTCCCCAGGTTATACAACCCTGTTACCATTAAATCTCCCTTCTCTACAGTCAATACACAGTTGTATAAATTTGTCAAAATTACATCATCATTCTTTTAGGAAGTGTACTCTGCAAGCACAACATTTTTTTAATACAGTTGTTAATAACTATGTTTCAGATTTTCGTCCACAATCTTAAATGATCAACCCTGTTACTATGTTTTTGTACAGCAAATAATTGATTATTGCACAGCAGATATTTATAGAAATATCAGCAATAAATTATCTTTCTAATAAGCATCTTGTAGTGCCATGCACAAGGTTAGTAATGTCTAAAACTCTAAAATATCAACCCTGTTACCTTAAGTATATTTCAATATATATTTATGACATATTTATGTATATAGCTATATATTGCCAGAATATGCATTTAAGCAAATATTTATGTAATGTAAATACAGTCAAACCAAAATTTATTCAGACACCTTCAACATTTCACACATTATCACAGTTTATTTGCTATAGTTTAAAAAATGGTAATAAAACATGACAAGATCTCAGAGTTAAACTGTGTCAGAAAACATTAATCGTCAGATTACACTCAAGCAAAACATGGTCAGGTCAAAGTGTCTGAATCATTTTTGGTCCCAAATTTTTATTAATTTTACTGGAAGTCCACGGTATGTTTTTTTGGGGGGTAAAATATATCAGTTTATTTTGCTATCCTCACTTACATAAATGAACTACAGTGTCCTGCACCCACTAGTAAAAATATATTAAAAATATCAAAAATGTCTAAATAATTTTTGGTTTGACTGTAAATAATACCGAATAAATGACAGAACTTTTGAAAAATTGGTACTTTGTTTAAAAAGACCCCACTAAATCTTTCTTTTATATACTAAGCTCTTCATATAATAAAAATACAGTCAGGAAGAATCAAAAACCAATACATAAAATAGGCTTTGAATCTGTAATAAATAATGTTGCTGGCTAATATACAGTTCTACAGTTAATATACAGTTCTACTTTTACTATACAGTTCTAAATATAGCAGTACTCCCATTAACTGCAACAAATGTTACTGTGATACCTAGACTATCATGAGCTCTACTTCACTATCATTTCGCTGAAACATTCCTGAATGTTCTTTGCATGTGAAATCATGCAGCATATTTAAACAAATGACATTACAAAGGTCAGTAACATCTATGCTGATCAACTGAATTCAATGAATAAGGCAGAGAGAAATTCACAGGTGTATTTTTTCTGTTCATTAAAAAGGAATGATTTGCAAAGTCACACTAATAAGAAGGAAGCACACTGGCTTTTTGTTTTGGTTCTGCCTTTTCAACTTCTGAAATAATGCTAAATGCTACAGCCATTCTCAGACCAGAAACCACAAAACTGTCTGGGGCTTTAAAGAACCATTTATAGTCCCTCATTAAAAGGAAAGAGAAATCGAGAGAAAACTTCAATCATTTATTTCTTTAATAAAATCTCTTTGTTGGCTGCTTTAACTACTAAATTCTGTCCGACTTTATTTATTCATTCATTTATTTATTGTAATTTTAACTAAAATTTTTGTTCTAAACCAACATTAATTTCTAAGTACAGTTAATATGTGTATACAAAACTAATTTTGTGCAATTTGAACATAAGACTTTAGATAATTTTTTATTTTTTTTTAACACAGGAGCCGGCCAATAATGAGTCAGCGTTCGGACATACACACATCTGAACATGTGTATCAGTATATTGGATCCGTGCATCTGGTCTTAAAGTGACAGCAGCCTAATAAACCTGCTGTCATGTGTGTCATTAATGTTAATAAAACAACAAAAGAGAAAAAAAAAAATCTCTCAATGCTCTTGACTGAATCACTTTTGTCTCACTTTAATAAGAATAAATGTACATTTAATTTACACAGTGAAGATGCAGTGTTTTTTTATATATATTTGATTACTTTATACAATTTATGTAGGCTAGGATTGGGCGTCTGTGACATGTGATGCTGAGACTAAGTATGTACTGACGTTTGACATGCAGTTTTTAGGGCTTGGTTGAAAATATTTATTTTGCAATTTTAATTGATTCTCATTTTGATGTTCCAATATCAATTCTTAAATCCCAATAATGTAGTCTGTGCTGTTTTCAAATGATGCGTGAACAAATTTTCACTATATATTTGGCGAGACAAATCACTGTTGCACTGCAGAGCGCAAGTGATCCCATCATCTCATCCACTTTACTACTACTTATAGCATGAAATAAACATGAATGAACATCAGAAGGTATGTTGAAATATGCAGTACAACTTACTGAAATTAATCATGTCTCAAGTAATTAACTGGCATTGCTAATAACCATAGCTCAATAGTTAACTAGAAATATGAACTGTAGAGAAGAGCATTTTGCTAAATCATATTCATCATATTTTTGCTTAACCTCTTAATCAGAATAATGTACAGTGGTATGAAAAAGTGTTTGCCCCTTCCTGATTTTTTATTTTTTTGCATGTTTGTCACACTTTAATGTTTCAGATCATCAAACAAATTTAAATATGAATCAAAGATAACCCAAGTAAACACAACATGCAGTTTTTAAATGAAGGTTTTTATTATGAAGGGAAAACAAAATCCAAACCCACATGGCCCTGTGTGAAAAAAACGGCCTGCATGGCAGATTTCCAAGACGAAAACCGCTGCTGAGCAAAAAGAACATCAAGGCTCATCTCAGTTTTGCCAGAAAACACTATTTTGCTGCTTCAGGACCTGGAAGACTTGCTGTGATAAATGGAACAATGAATTCTGCTGTCTACCAAAAAAATCCTGAAGGACAATGTCCGGCCATCTGTTCGTGACCTCAAGCTGAGGCGAACTTGGGTTCTGCAGCAGGACAATGATCCAAAACACACCAGCAAGTCCACCTCTGAATGGCTGAAGAAAAACTAAATGAAGACTTTGGAGTGGCCTAGTCAAAGTCCTGACCTCAATCCTATTGAGATCCTGTGGCATGACCTTAAAAAGGCGGTACGTGCTCGAAAACCCTCCAATGTGGCTGAATTACAACAATTCTGCAAAGATGAGTGGGCCAAATTCCTCCACAGTGCTGTAACAGACTCATTGCAAGTTTTTGCAAATGCTTGACTGCAGTTGTTGCTGCTAAGGGTAGCCCAACCAGTTATTAGGTTTAGGGGGCAAACACTTTTTCACACAGGGACATGTGAGTTTGGATTTTGTTTTCCCTTCATGATAAAAACCTTCATTTAAAAATTGCATGTTGTGTTTACTTGTTATCTTTGATTCATATTTAAATTTGTTTGATGATCTGAAACATTAAAGTGTGACAAACATGCAAAAAAAAAAAAAAAAAAAATCAGGAAGGGGGCAAGCACTTTTTCACACCACTGTATGTTTGAATAAATCCATCATGAAAAGTTATAACAGCCACCTTTGTTTATAACAACGAATTGGATTAGAAACATCATTAAAAAGTTATAACTTATAAAAGTTATAACTTTTGTTATGTGCAATTTAAACATTTGTCTACAAATCAGTTGTTAATTTCTTAACCTTTAATATTAGTAATGTACCAACTGACAGGGTTATAGTTTACAGAATTACTTGAAAGACTTTTTACTTGAGAAAAACTGACATGAACTGTACCTGAATTGAAACAATATTGAGCTGTAAGCCTGTAAATTTAAATTGCTTTGAACCGTGAAATGTGTGTCAATAACCAGCCCTAGTACTGTATGTACTCACAGATACACAATAACTTTCTATGTCTATATTTACACACATGCTTTCTGGAAAATATGTAAAACAGTGTCACACTGACTGAGGAATCATGTGCATTTATGATTTTGACTCACCTCACATGATTAGTAGCAAACTAACTACAGGTTGACATAAAAGATTCCACATATGAATAGAGGACATGATCAAAAACAGATTTTTATCTTTCTTTCTTTCAATGCATTGTGTATTCGTCACAGCCTTCTCACTTCTCCATATATCTCACCTGCATCTTTAGCCACCAGGCCTGTATGTGGATGAAACGGGGTGGGGGAACACCAGCTGTCTCTGTGGCCAGACATGTTGCAGAACTCCCATCGTTTCTGCTGTAACTGTTGCAGCCAGTAATGCATCATCTGCCTGCTGGGCGCCTGCACGCAGAAAGGGAAAAAAAAAGCACTGTGAAACCTAGGCTCTATTTTTGCTTGTTGTTTTGTGGTATAACAGCAGTCTTGGGAGGAACAGGGTCAGGTGTGAATGTGACTGTCCCCTTTGAGAATAATCATGCTTGTTTCGTTCTCAGTTCCAGTTTACAGTTTGGTGATGAAGTTGCTCTTTAACTCTGAGAATCAACATACACTTAAAAACAGAAAAACACTAATAAATGGTCAAAGGCAAATGATTGTCTACAATAAAGAAAATAATTTTAAGTTCATAGAAATGTACTGTTTTGAAAGTCTTTGATAACATTTTTTTAAAGAAAGGTTTCAAATTTAATGCCTCTAAACGTCATATGGTGTAACATTTTCCTTAAATCTTGAATATGTGCGAATGTATACATCCTAATATTTTCAAAAATGTTTTTCACAGTATTTTTCGGTGTCAAAAAATTGTTTACAAATATTATGAACTATTAATTCATAAATATCATTACAATTTTGGGGAGTCGCACCACATGACATTTTTAAATTAACGTCGCCTTGTCAAAATCTTCTGAAATTTTAATAAACCATACTGACCTTGAGACAGTCATGTGGGTCCTCTCATTATATAATTTCACGTTTTATTTATTTTTTGCATGTTGGTTGCACCGCATGACTTCAGGTCAAAATCTTCTGAAATTTTAATAAACTATACTGACCTTGAGACAGTCATGTGGGTCCTCTCATTATATAATTTCACGTTTTATTTATTTTTTGCATGTTGGTTGCACTGCATGACTTCAGGTCAAAATCTTCCGAAATTTTAATAAACCATACTGACCTTGAGACAGTCATGTGGGTCCTCTCATTATATAATTTCACGTTTTATTTATTTTTTGCATGTTGGTTGCACCGCATGACTTTAGGTCAAAATCTTCTGAAATTTTAATAAACCATACTGACCTTGAGACAGTCATGTGGGTCCTCTCATTATATAATTTCACGTTTTATTTATTTTTTGCATGTTGGTTGCACTGCATGACTTCAGGTCAAAATCTTCCGAAATTTTAATAAACCATACTGACCTTGAGACAGTCATGTGGGTCCTCTCATTATATAATTTCACGTTTTATTTATTTTTTGCATGTTGGTTGCACCGCATGACTTCAGGTCAAAATATTCTGAAATTTTAATAAACTATACTGACCTTGAAACAGTCATGAGGGTCCTCTCATTATATAATTTCACGTTTTATTTATTTTTTGCATGTTGGTTGCACCGCATGACTTCGGGTCAAAATATTCTGAAATTTTAATAAACTATACTGACCTTGAGACAGTCATGAGGGTCCTCTCTATTATATAATTTCATGTTTTATTTATTTTTTTCATGTTGGTTGCACCACATGATTTCGGGTCAAAACCTTCTGAAATTTTAATAAACCATACTGACCTTCAAACAGTCATGTGGGTCCTCTCTATTATATAATTTCATGTTTTATTTATTTTTTGCATGTTGGTTGCACCAACCAATATGTATTTATGTACATATTAAAATTAGTGCTGTCAAATGATTAATTGTGATTAATCACATCCAAAATAAAGTTTGTTTACATAATATATGTGTGTATACTGTGTATATGTATTATGTATATATAAATAAATATACACACGCATGTAAATATTCAACAATAATATATTATATTTATATATAAAATATTTATATATTATATATATAATATCATATAAATATACATGTAAATATTTCTTAAATAAATACATGTGTGTGTGTATTTATACATACATAATAAATATACACAGTGCACACAAATTTATAAACAAACTTTTATTTTGGATGCAATTAATAGCGATTAATCATTTGGCAAAACTAAAAACATGCTCATCATAAGTCAATAAATGCACATGCATTGCATATTTTAATACAGTTTTGAATAAATTAATAAACAACAAAATATTAGCATCTTCAGTATTATTCTCATCTATTCATATTCTCATCTTCAGTCACTATACAGGCATGCTGGGACCTGTGCCATCTCAGATCTGTTACACTGAAGACATTTCCTTCAGCCTAGATCCTGATAACAAACAGTTACAACGCAGTAAAACCAAGACAGTGTTATGTGCAATTCAAGTTAAGAAATCAGCATCCTGATGCAATACTGAACAGATTCAGATCATAAACTGCTTTCCATGTCCAGCGAGAAGACCAAACTGTTGAAGCAGAGCTCACAAAGACTGCACAATTACAAGAACAATCTTGTGTTATAGTCCTGCATTCTCCAGTCATGAGGAAAGATGTTTGTAACACTGATGAGTCCAGCATGTTATATTGTTTCCTGACAACAGCTGAATCCCAGTGTGCTTTGTGTAAAATATTCCCTTTTTCTATACATGTATCCTTACATAAATATAGGAAAATCATGAATGCATAGCTATAGGATGCATTATACATGTTGTGTATATATTTATGCATGATATGCAATATTTTCCCTTTAATATATCATGGATGTTTGTTTATGTTACTTTTAAAAGGACCATAAGGATGGTCAGTAACCACTTGTTGCAATAGCAACTTTCTCACAGTCACTTCACACCGTTAAAGTGCATTAAAAAAATAGTCTTTCATAATTAAGTCAATAAATGCTATTACACTGACTCTTATTTGCACAGGCAGAAGTATAAGATCTACATACCTTCAGGAGGAACTCCTTCCCCTCGGTGTGGATCTCAAAAAGCCCCTCTTCAACCTCCATATCATAGCTGAAACAAGCATCGGCGATCTCAATGTGCCCCAGTGGAAGGGCGTCTTGAGGAGTCTTAAAGTAATACAAGTAACATTTCCTGGGGTCGAACACAAACCAGCGCGTTTTGAAGCCTCTCAGGGGCCCTTTCCCTGTCAGTTTATTCAGGTAGCCGCATAATTTGGGATTCTGCTCCTTCGTGCCATCGCAGTCGGCCACATCGAAAGACTTGGTCGCCAGGATCCGCGAATTCCTGCTGGGATTGGCAGCGCTGTCATCCTCTTCATGCATCTTTCTCTGGACTTTGGTCTCTAATCAGTGCCAGCGGACACAAGTTTCCATCCGCATGACGTCACATGACTTCCATTCTCGTGCTGCTGCCGCGGAGGATGATGGGACGTGTAGTTTTACTGCACTGTCGTTAGTATTGGGAAATATTGTGACAGAAAACATTATATTATATTATATTATATTATATTATATTATATTATATTATATTATATTATATTATATTATATCATAATGTGAGTGTCTATTTGACATTTGTAATTTGTCAAAATAATAATAATAATAATAATTTTAGTTGTTGGTTCATAAGATTATGGTTGGTTCAGAATAAAAAATATATAGTATAATACGATAAATAATTAATATAGCATAATATTAATAATAATAACAATAATAAAGGTGTAAAAACGATTATTATATTATATTATATTATATTATAATGTGAGTATCTATATGACATGTGTAATTTGTTTAAATAATAATAATAATAATTTTAGTTGTTGGTTCATAAGATACATTATATAGCGAATAAACAGAATCAAACTTATATGGTATAATACAATACATAATTAATATAGCATAATAATAATAACAATAATAAAGGTGTACAAACAATAATAGTATTATATTATATTATATTATATTATATTATTATAATTTGAGTGTCTATTTGACATTTGTAATTTGTCAAAATAATAATAATAATTTTAGTCGTTGGTTCATAAGATTATGGTTGGTTCAGAATAAATATTATATAGTATAATACGATAAATAATTAATATAGCATAATATTAATAATAATAATAACAATAATAAAGGTGTAAAATCAATAATACAATAATATAATATAATATAATATAATATAATACAATGATTTCTGTCAGCCAAGGTTTTAACCTTAAGAGATTTAAACTACTGGATAATATTGTTGTGCAAAAAGCACTAACAATATTTATTATTACTTATTACTTATATAATTTACATTATCGTATACATTTATTTAACACATATAGACATTGTTTAACGTCTAATATCCTCTCTGGGTTAAATAAAAATATACAACAATATAATAATAATAATAATAATAATAATAATAACATTATAATAATAAATACATTACAAAATGAAATAGTCTATAAAAAGAAAATAAATGTGCAATAAATTAATTAAGCTACAATTATTTTTTAAATTATAATAATTTAATAAAAACCCAGAATTTACATATACATGTAAATATACATCAACATGCATTTTTTTTTTTTAAAAAATATTACCCCAAAATACACTGTAAAAAAGAATTGTTGGTTTAATTTAAAAAAATAAGTCACCTGGTTGCCTTTTTTGAGTTCAATGAAATTAAAAATTTGAGTTAATACAAGGCGATTGATTTAATCAACAGAAACTCAAAATATTATGTTATCTGAACTACATTAATTATCTAAGTTGATTTGACAAAAGAAAAAATGTTGTGATAAATCATGAAAATATTTTTTTACAGTGTATGATTGTGTATTTACATATGGCATACATATATCACATTAATACTATTAATTTAACAAATCTGGGCATTGCTTCATATTTAATATCCTCTCTGGGGGTAAAATAAAATAACATAAAAATAGACAAAACTAGGAAAAAGTGGTCTCTCAGGATGACTGTTAGGGGGCGCAAAAGAGTAATATTTTATCATATGGTCTTATTTCAACTGGTGCAGCAGTGTTTGTTGTTTTACCAGATATGCTTTATTTACATAACCTACATATGCTGATTATATTAGATATGTCTCTTTAATTTAGTCTGAGTTGAATGTAATGTTTGTAAAGTCCAAACTCTGTACAACATTTAGCCTATATTATGTAATCGGCCTATATTATACTAAACCAAAATATATAGGCTAATAATTTAATAAAAACCAACAGCACTTAGCATGCATGTTTTCAGAAGTATTACCACAAAATATGTATATATGACACATATATGACAAAAATACTATTTATTTAACATATTTAGGCATTGCTTCATATTTAATATTCTCTCGGGGGCTGAAATAAAATATAAAAAAGGACAGTTTGTTGGCATTACCTGATAAGCTTGTTTTACATAGGCCTACATTTACTGTTCTTTTTAAGCATTTGTGTTTTAAAGGACTTTTTAAATTGTGTTTTTGTACATTCTTACATCACAATAAATCTCAAATTTCAGTAAAAGCTGACTTACATCATTGCATCTACTGGGATTACTGGAAACATGAATAATACAGATGAATTACATTAGAAGAGACTGATCCTACCCAGAAAATGAAAGTGATCCTCACATCAGGAAGAGAAGAGTCACACAAATGAGACGAGAGGACTCATCTCATGTGACAGAAACCATTTAATGGTTTTGACCTTCGGCAAAAAGTCTGACATACTTATGGGTCTCCATATCTCTGAATCCGACGCTCTTGTTAGAATGACGAAACATAACTTTTGCTTGTTAAACTGTTGTGTGTTTCCATGCCCCAAAATATCTGTGGTTGCCATGGCTGCTGCTCTAGTTTGTTTGAGATGAAAAGTGAGAGGGAAACACTTCGGTTTCCTGCACCACAAGCCGCTCTGTGAGCTTTCCTGAAGGTGACATCTGTTGAAACCACTGACACAAGTCACATTACAACCGGTAATAGAAAACCATATTTTAAAAAAAAAGAAAAAATGTAAACATTGTTTGGTCGTGGCTAAAGCGCGCTGCAGTTTTGTCCTCTGCCGCTTTAAATGCTCTTTGAAGCGAGGAGGATTCTGATTGGCTGTTAATGTTTCTGTCGTTCATCAACTGAAAGCGTTTCCAACGGTATGTTTCTCTGTATGTTATCCTTATATTTGTGTTAAGGACTCTGCTGTTCTTTATTTACAACGATTTTTAGAGCTATATCTTTATCGTTATCATTAGTGAACGGGTCTTTAGCCTGTTAACTGTCAGTTAATCCAGTAACTAGTTAACTAATGCGACCAAAGTGTTGCCAATAATAACAGAATCAACTTTAGACTTTAATAATGAATTAGTAAATGTTGAAATTAACATTAAAGGATTAGTTCACTTTCAAATTCAAATTTCCTGATAATTTACTCACCCCGATGTCATCCAAAATGTTCATGTCTTTCTTTCTTCAGTCGAAAAGAAATTAAAGTTTTTGATGAAAACATTCCAGGATTATTCTCCTTATAGTGGACTTCAATGGCTTCCAGACGGTTGAAAGTCAAAACGACAGTTTCAGTGCAGCTTCAAAGGGCTTTAAACGATATTGATGTATTACTGCCCTCCACAGGTCAAAGTTTGAACTAAATTGTCATATTCAATATGCTAGTGCAAGTATATAACAATTAGTTCAAACTTTGACCTGAGGAGGGCAGTAATACACTTAGCAGTGTCTACACTGCTGGAATTCAAATAGAGAAGAAGAACAGAGCTAGTTCAAGATGAGCATTTATTGTTAAAACGTATATAAATTAATTTTTATTTTTAGAAAATGAGCGATGGTTTCTCTAGATAAGACCCTTATTCCTCGCCTGGTATCGTTTAAAGCCCTTTGAAGCTGCACTGAAACTGTAATTTTGACTTTCAACCGTCTGGAGGCCATTGAAGCCCACTATAAGGAGAATAATCCTGTACACTCTAAAAAATGCTGGGTTAAAAACAACCCAAGATGGGTTAAATATGGACAAACCCAGCAGGTTGAGTTAAAGGACACCTATTATGCCCTCTTTCACAAGATGTAATATAAGTCTCTGGTCTGGTCAAGTTTCAGCTTAAAATAACCCACAAATTCGCCCCTATTTGGGAGTGAGCAAAAACATGCCTTTTACTATATTACTATATTGCTGGCTAAAAAATAAATCCAAAATTGGTTGAAAAAAATGGCTGGGTGAAAACAACTCAATCCCTGGGTTTGTCCATATTTAACCCAGCATATTTTAGAGTAATGTTTTCCTCAAAAACCTTAATTTCTTTTTGACTGAAGAAAGAAAGACATGAACATCTTGGATGACATGGGGGTGAGTAAATGATCAGGAAATTTGAATTTGAAAGTGAACTAATCCTTTAACTAAGATTAATAAATGCTTTTCATTGTTAGTTCATGTTATCTAATGCTAATGCTAACAAACGAAACCTTACTTATCGTAAAATTTTACCACAATGTCTTACTTGCAGTGCCATTTGTATTTCTTTTATTTTCTTTTTGTTAAAACCCATCATTTAAATTCTGTTTAATGCCAAATGATCTTTTAGCTAGTTCTTTCAGCAGTTATCTTAACAATTCAAATTTTTAAAGATGGCACACAAATCTGCAGCAAACAGACGTAACTGTCACTCTGACATTCTCCGCTATAAACAGACGTCTGACCTTTCTGAAATGTCACAATATTCCTCCACAGTGTCTCACTGATAAGTGTCTTGTTTCCTTTTACCTTCTGTTTAAACTTCTGGCCTCAAATCTTTGAGGTTCAAGTGGGTCATTCGACAAAACGTGTGTGTCATTTGTGTCCCTCGTACAATACATGGTTTTGATGACTTTAACAATGAATAACTGATGCCAACGGGTTAGGAAACCAAATTATTTTATTTTATTTCATGTTTTTTTTTTAGTCATGAGGATGCTGTATTTAGCATGCTCTCTTTTGTTTGTTTACAATGTCTTACTACTGTATATTAGCACATTTTGATTAACACAAATTAGATGGACATATAACCTAGCATCTTTTCTGTATTTATGTATTCATTCATTGTCATTTATTATTTTGATTGATTTTTATTTGACATTATGTATCATCGCTGTTACTATCATGTGCCCCAATTTAAAGGCACAATATGTAAGATTTTAGGATTAAAATATCCAAAAAGCACTAGAACAATGTTACATAGCTATTTTGTTGACTTGTGTGCTTACATTATCCCAAATGTTTCCAAGAATGTTTAAATCCAGAAAAATAAGCAACTTTAACCAGGACAAGGACCGTGTCCGTGCGTCACTTTTAAATTACATCGTCCGCGTTAGCCTCGATTTCTGGTTTTATTTTGTAGAAACCATGGAAAGACCAAAGACGCTTTAATATATTATGTGTTTTATTAGACAAGCAACTGTTTTGGTATATTCATCGACAGAAAACTAATCGTGTTATATTGCTAAACACAGTAAGTCTTATTGTTTAAATCTTGTTTTCTTGATTTACCGCGAGTACCATGTTTTACCATGCCTAATATCGATCTAGCTTACTGCAGTGTGCATCAAGTGTCTCAAAGCAGCCACCGAGCGAACGCACTGAGTAACGTTATAACAACTATCAACACACATATGTATCTAATATGATAAAACAGCTCTGGGTTACTCCACATACTCATGACCGGAAGAAACGTAAGCGCTTGTCTGGTACATAATAAAAGTCCCGTTGCTCTCGAGCTGTGTGTCGCGCTCGTCTCTGATTAGCAATGCTCCAGCGGCTTTCAGCCACACCCTGCTTCATAATACAGTAATATTAATAAATCTTTCATACATTAGCTCATCCATGAATATGATTTCTGCCCGAGTCCCGTCGGATTATTTCCTGTAGACGTGAAGATAACACATCCCATGATTCCACGAAATCAAGGCGTCATCAAGCTACGCCTCTGTTTTAAATAAGAGACCTCTAGTGGTGAAAAATTACATATTGTGCCTTTAAAATGATGAACTATTCCATAAATAAAAAAATATGCTACTTTTATTCAGCAAGGATGAATTTAATTGATCAAAAGTGACAGTAATGACATTTAAATTGTTACAAAAGATTTCTGTTTCAAATAAATACTGTTGTTTTGAACTTTCTATTCATCAAAGAATCCTGAAATAAAACAAAAACTGAAAACTTTTCATGCATTTTAACTATTCATTTACATGATAACGGCATTTTGGGGCATAAAAACGCAAAATTTTGAAAACGGGTTTCAAAGTGCAAGTTTTTGAAAATGATACTGTTATTGTCCCCGTGTAAATAAAAAAACATTAATTTGTGAAAACGGTGATGTTATGCGTATGTGTATTATGTGTTCGGTATATAGGCTCATAGTGTTTTTTACAAAGTGACATCGCCATCTACTGGCCTGGCATGAATAATACAGCGTTTTTAGACGTTTTCGTGGATCCATGTAACGGGGAACGTTCGTCCGCGCAAAAAACTTTTCCGTTTTTAGTACATTGTTGTTGTGTAAACATACCAATAAACTCATAACTTCAAGTTAAAAAGTCCAAATTGTAGACGTAAACTCGCAATTCTGAGAAATAAAGTCATAATTGTGATATAAACTCACAATTCTGACTTTTTTCCCAACTTTCTGACTTTTTCCTTGCAATTGCAAGTTTATATTTCGCAATTCTGACTTTATAACTCGCAATTGTGAGTCACTTGTGAGGGGAAATAGCCAGAGTTGTGAGATAAAAAGTTGCATTTACCGTTTGTAGTTTTTATTCCGTGGAGGAAACAAGCTTCCGTAATAGCCTTTGTGAGCATAAGAGACTTTCAAAATGTTTTTTAAAAATCTTACCAACCGCAGACTTTTGAAAGATAATGTATCATCATTAAACTTTTGTAGTTTCATGATGTTGAGAACTGTTAAACAATACTGTTATTTATCTGAAGTGATGATTCACTAAAGTGATTCAGTTGATATGAAATTATATGTAGAAATGATTAACATTTGATTAAAAGGGCCCATTAGTCACAAGAACAATTCCATTTTCAACATTACAGGAAGTTAGGAAAAATGTAGGTGTCTACCGTCTTACAGAACTTTCTTAAAGCTGAATACGAAAGGCCTTCTCTTTTTGTGCCTCATGGAAGAATTAAAACTGTGGTTGAAATGATACAAGGATGAGTAAAGGACACAATTCAAACTTTTTGGTCAACTCGTACCGTGTTGTTTTTTATGTTGTACCATAACGTGCAAGTGATTCACCAACACCATATAAGGAACATATACAGTCCTTACACTATCCCTCAAGTCAAGGATCAAACAGCTGATATAGTGTACAGTAATGATGAAGCCACCGCAGAGACAGTGGATGGAAGGTCTCAGGAAAACCCTGTCCACCAGCGTGACACACACTGTTTCTGAAGAGGCTGCTGTCCCACGTGTGAGGGGTGGGGAGAACAGATCAGACCACAGATCAGACCAGCCCTGGGCAAAAACCACGAAAATACAGTACTCACACTTTAACCCTGATGAGTCAGTTATTGATTCTGTGCAGGGTTGCCACAGTAACGACCACTTTACCGACATGATGTGTTTGGGGACACTGATTTCCACGAAACTGATTTCAAAAACCGATTTCAAGATTTAATGTAGTATTATATTATATTATATAAATAAAATATAGATAAGTAAATCAATTATATTTTATTTGAAGTTTATTAAAATTGATTCAATATTATATTATATTAAAAAATAAAATATTTGACATTAACAATTATAAAATATTATAGAAAATGTATAAAATAAATAAAATATAGATAAATAAGTAAATAAATTATATTTCATTTGAAGTTTATTAAAATTGATACAATATTATATTATATATTAAAAAATAAAATATTAACTAATAATTATAAAATATTATAGAAAATGTATAAAATAAATAAATAAAATATAGATAAGTAAATAAATTATATTTCATTTAAAGTTTATTAAAATTGATTCAATATTATATTATATATTAAGAAATAAAATATTTAACTAACAATTATAAAATATTATAGAAAATGTATAAATAAATAAAATATAGATAAGTAAATAAATTATATTTCATTTGAAGTTGATTCAATATTATATTAAAAAATTAAATATTTGACATTAGGAACTATAAATATTATAGAAAATGTATAAAATAAATAAATAAAATATAGATAAGTAAATAAATTATATTTCATTTGAAGTTTATTAAAATTGATTCAATATTATATTACATTATATTATCATATTGTATTAAAAAAATAAAATATTTGACATTAAGAATTATAAAATATTTTAGATGTATAAAATAAATAAATAAAATATAGATAAATAAGTAAATACATTATATTTCATTTGAAGTTTATTAAAATTGATTCAATATTATATAATATTAATTATATTGTATTATATTATATTATATTTTGTAAATTTAAAAGTGTGGCTGAAGTAATTCTTAATATTTTAAATATTTTGTTTGTTTATATTTATATAAATATAAATAAATATGGAATGTATAAAATAATAAATAAAAATATTATGCTATATTAATATAGTTTTTTAAATGTGCTTTAAGTGTCCGAATATTTATTTATTTACATTTCTTTCTGTGAAATGATTTGTTTGAAAATATATTTTTTAATGCCATTTGATTTAATATGTTGTATCTAATGCAATGGCATTCAGACATTAAGTTTGGTCATATGTTTTATGGCCACTGTATTATAAAAGTAAACTGTTTTCAAATTGAGCACTTTGCAGTTTCTTAAAGTTTACACGACTTCCTGCAAGTAGCGTACATAACCCACCGATACAAACAGAAAGTCAGTGTGTGTGTGTGTGTGTGTGTGTGTGTGTGTGTGTGTGTGTGTGTAGTGAGACCACATTTCTTTCCTCTGTGCGTTCCATTTCTCTTCAGGAAACTGTAAGCTGTGATCTATAAGAATGTTTGTGTTTTTCCTTCCCTCCCTCGCGCTGTCAGTCACCCGTGAGACGAGCGTCTTACCCTCTGTATAACACTCTGTTTTTCCAAACCCAGTGTGGAACAACGTGTGAGGTGAATGTCAGCGAGGTATAACAGCCAACACACCTTCATAATGTTCTTCAGAAGTGTATCAGGCGTGTGAGAGACAGAGGACAGTTTTAATCTTGAGCAACATGACACTCAAATCACACTGCACGCATCTACACGCACCAACAGGTACGTCTCTGGCATTCAATGTTGTAGATATCGCGATGGTTTGAAGGAATTTTAATGTACAGTACAATCATTTTTTTTTTTTTTTTTTTTTGGTTACACTTTATTTTAAGGTGTTCATGTCACAGCATAATTATTACATATTGAAGTACTGTAATAATATTTAACTACATGTAATTTTAAGGTTAGGATTAGAGTTTGGTTAGTTACATGCAATTAATTTTGTTATTACTAAAGTAATGTAGTAGCATGGAGGACACTGTAAAATAAAGTGTTACCTTATAATTATTATTATTGTTAATTATTTAGGTATGGTATGTGTAATATTTGTTAAAATGGTAATAAATTGTGTGGTAGTCACTAAGCAATTACTGAAAAATGTTTCACTAAAACTGAAGTACACAAAAACAAAATATTTAATTAAAGCGTTAAAAAAAGGTTTATATATATATATATAAACCTTTTTTAATGCTTTAATTAAATATTATATATATATATATATATATATATATATATATATATATATATATATATATATATATATATAAATTATATTTTATATAATATTAAATAAATACAAACATTATTTTAATTATTTAATTGAATAAATAACAACAATAAATTAAAAAAATAATTAAGAAAAAGAAAAAGAGTCCGTATTTAAGGAATTTTGTTCACTTAATCAGTATTTATACAAATTTTTTTAACAAAAAATATTGCATTTAATTCAATTATTTAAAAAAATAAAAAGTAAAAATCAATAACTTGACCAACCAATCAATAAAAATTAAATAAATAAATAAATGAGAAACATAACAATTGATTTTGTATGGAAGTCTTCCACAGAAGTGATACTACACTGTAAAAAAATTATTTTCATGATTTATCACAACAATTTTATTTTGTCAAATCAACTTAGATAATTATGTGGTTCAGATAACATAATATTTTGAGTTTCTGTTGATTAAACCAATTGCCTTTTGTGAGTTCATTGAAATTAAAATTTTGAGTTCATTGAAATTAAAAATTTAAGTTAATACAATGAGTATTAACTCAAATTTTTCATTTCACTGAACTCAAAATTTGAACTTTAAGTTAAACCAACTGTTACATAAATAAACAAACAAACCTTTCTATATCATTAACAAAGTAATTTACAAACATTTTATTATTTAATAAAACATTTAAAAGAGAAAAATCAATAAATCAATCAACAATAATAACAAACAAAAAACAGTATAACAAACGTTTTTCTATGGAAGTCTTCGACAAAAGTACATTGAAGTAAACTGATGGTTTTACACTTATATATAATTTATAGGATCTCTATGGACCAGCAGACACTGCAAAAGACAGTACAGCTCTAAATCGCAGCTTAACTACCTCACAAGAACACATCCGATGGAGCAGAGGAGGCCCAAACCTCACAGGTTCCACTCCTGCCTGGTGTTTCGCTTAAAGGTACATGACACCACACGGGACACTTGAATCACACTTCACACCAAACGCCATTGCAATGGAATGACTGTATGAAGTCATTTACTGTCAATCGCTTGTAATGTGATCTAATTTGGGCTTCCGAGATCATCTAAAATAACACAAAATTCATAGGAAATTTACATGACCTCCGGCTGTTTCGCTTACTCTGAGAAAGGGCCTCGTGTGGTAAAATATAACCAAGCCGACTTGACTCGGCTCTGGCATGATAAACAAGAACAATGGCTCTGTTGAAACAGCCGCATGTGTTTTATGACGTCGCCGGGAAAATAGGCAAATGAGACTGTTGGTGTGGACCTGCAGCGTTTAGAGCTGGTGGCACTGGACATCGAGTGCGTCGTCTCATCTGCCCTTCTATATTGACACAGGACCGTGTGAGGATGGACCACTGCCAGCCTGGAGGAGACGTCCAGGAAAACACTGAGAGCAGACTGAGGGAACTGGCCCTGAAGTGGTTTACAGAGACCCAGGCGCCTTTAATTCTCCACAACGGCAACTTTCCAGAATGGTTCCAAGGATTTATCAGCAGAAAGTAAGAAATGTTTCTGAGAAACAAGCATTTAGTACAGGCAGCAGATGTTTTTAAGTGATACTATCTGATACATGGTGTTACAAAAGCTTTATTCTAGCATAAAATACAAATTCTTCCAAGAAAAAGTTTGTTTGTTTCAGAAATATATAGGGTAATTGCAATGTCTCATTTGTTAACATTAGTTAGTAGCATATGAGAAATATATCTTTATAGCATAGTTGATAAAAATGTTGGTTACACTTTATTTTAAGGTGACATTGTTACATGTACTGTAAAAAGGATTGTTGGTTTAACTTAAAAAAGTAAGTTATCAGGTTGCCTTAAAATTTTGAGTTCATTGAAATTAAAAATTTGAGTTCATACAATGAAGGTGATTGGTTTAATCAACAGAAACTTAAAATATAATGTTATCTCAACCACATTAATTATCTAAGTTGATCTGACATAAGAAAAAAATGTTGTGATAAATCATGAAAGTATGTATTTTTTTATAGTGTAGGGTTAAAGTTATAGGTTAAGATTTGGTTTACGGTTAGTTACTTGTAATTATGCATAATTTGATGTTATTGCTATAGTAACGTGTAACTATGTCAAATACTTAATTCATTAAATAATGTTATCAAATACAACTTATGTTCTTAAAATGTAATAGTAAATGAGATTAACATTAACTAAGATTAATAAATGCTTTAGAAGTATGTTTCTTTGTTAGTTCATGTTAACGAATGCATTTAACTAATGTTGACAAATGAAACCTTATTGTAAAGTGTTACTGAATTAAGCCTACATTCTTGTCATTGATGATTCCATGAACAACTTTTAACATTCGTGGGATCTTTCCATTCCTCAAAATGTTCTTTATAGTAAAAAAAAAAAATTTTGATTTACTCACCAAACATTTGAGTTTCTTTCTTCTGTTGAACAAAAAAGAAGATATTTTAAAGAATGTTAGTAATCAAACCATTGACTTCCATAGTATTTTTTTTTTCCTACTATGGAAGTCAATGCCTACTATCAACTGTCTGGCTACCAACATTCTTCAAAATACCTTCTTTTGTGTTCAACAGAATAAAGAAACTCATCCTATCCCTTTAAGAACTGTTCACTGAAAGGTTCTTTGGAACCAAAGATGGTTCTTCTGCAGCGAAAACCCCTTTTAGAACCTTTATTTTTAAGGCTGACTAGGGTTTTGGAACCATTACATTTGGAATTTTCGGTTTCACAATCTCATAATGTTATGCAAGCAGTATTCAAAGTTGGGACTCTATCATAATTTCTCATGGTGTCGTGTTTCACAGGGATGCAGAGGAGCATCTGAAAGACAAGGAACTGGGCTGTTTCCTCATTCGGCTCAGTGATAAAGCCACTGGATATATTCTTTCATACAAGTAAGTGTACTTAGAAACAAATGAAGTTCTGGAAATGCCGTTGGTAATTTTCTAGCATACCATTTAGCATTTTTCTTTTCCTCTCAAATGACTCCGCTAATGTTTGCATTTCCTTGAAACATTTAAAATGCAAACTTTTGCTTGTGATCCAGCATTTCCTGGTGTTAATTTTTAGCTTGTGATGTCAAGAATGTTTTTAATAAATCTACATTTTTTTAATTTGCTGATTTTTTTAAATAATTGTTTTTCAGAGGTCGCGATCGATGTCGGCACTTTGTCATCAATCAGAATAAAGATGGACGTTTTATTGTGACGGGCGACACAGAGATGCATGACACTCTCACTAGCCTCATTGAATATTACAAGTCCAGCCCCATTGAGCCATTTGGAGAATATCTCACACTCTCATGTTTTGAGGTGAGTTTGTACTGTGTATATATGGCCTACACAATTGCAATAATATATATTTTAATAAAACACTTGCATGCTATTGTTTATGTAAACATTTTTTTATTTTGTGTTGCAGTCTTCCACAAGCGAGCTGTACGATGTAATTCACTTTGACATAAGGGAAAAGCCAGGAGTGAGTGTTAAAGCTGTGAAGGATATTTGGGACGATCCACGTAAAAAACACGACACAATGCAACCTCCTGCCTTGCCGCCCAAGGGCAACAGAAACACACCGGTAAGTCACATTTGCTATTTAATTATCTAAATTCAATTAGTGTCTTTTGTCATTCGTTTTTTTTTTTTTTTTTTTTTTTTTTTTTTTACTTTTATCAAATGTGTGTGTGTTTTATGTAAAGCACATTGGTCAACCATGTGTTGTGGAAATGGTGCTATATAAATAAAATTGACATTGACATTGACATTGTTTTAATAACTATTTGATTGTTGTATTTAATAAATTCCATACTGATTATAATTGTGTGTAAATGTGGTCCCACTTTATATCAAGTGCCTTTAACTATTATATAATACCATATACATTCATCATCATTTGATACAAAAAATACTTTTTACATTGTACCTATATTTAAAAATTACCTGCATATAATTACAGCTGTAATTACATATTACTTTTTCGCATAATTACACGTTACTTTCTCTCATCTGGGCTGGACTTGCTTGTTTGTTTTTTAATAACAAAAAAGTTATATTTATGGCAAATGTTAAGTAAAATGAATAAAGCCTCAGGCTGAAGGAAATGCAAATTCATGCAGGGCGCAGCGCAGGCAAGGAAAGTCCAGCACTCTTCAACAACAAAAACAAAAAAGAAACACAAATGTGATCTTTATCTACAGTTATATTTGCTTATTAGTATGGTTGAATTGGATCAACGAAGGTCAGCAGCAAAGACATTATTGGTTAATAAAGTGAGATTAAATACATGAAGTGTATTTGTGTTATTTAACATTTAATTAGTGCATGTTTGCGTAATAGTTTGCATTCCTCTCAACATGGACAGGAGAGGTGTCAGTTAATAAATGGGACAACACCCAAAAACGAAATTTCTGTCATTAATTACTCACCCTCATGTCGTTCCACACCCGTAAGACCTTCTTCAGAACACAAATTAAGATATTTTTGATAAAATCCGATGGCTCAGTGAGGCCTGCATTGACAGCAAGATCAATGCCTTTTTCAATGCCCAGAAAGCTACTAAAGACGTATTTAAAACAGTTCATGTGACTACAGTGGTTCAACATTAATGTTATAAAGCGTCGAGAATACTTTTTGTGCACCAAAAAAACAAAATAATGACTTTATTCAACAATATCTAGTGATGGACGATTTCAAAACACTGCTTCATGAAGCTTTACGAATCTTTTGTTTCGAATCAGTGGTCCTGAGTGCCAAAATCATGTGATTTCAGTAAATGAGGCTTCGTTACGTAAAATTTAAAAAGTTCACGTGACTTTGGCAGTTTGTTACACGCTCCGAACCACTGATTCGGCACAAAAGCTTCGTAAAGCTTCGAAGCTTCATGAAGCAGTGTTTTGAAATCTCCCATCACTAGATATTGTTGAGTCGCTATTTTGTTTATAAGTCGCTGTTTTGGTTTTTTTTTTGGTCCACAAAAAGTATTCTCATCACTTTATAGACCTTATTTTCCAGAGAAAGAAGCGCGCCGCCATCTTTAGAATATTGTCTTTGAACTTCCGGTTTTGCGGTAGCCGTGTATATTTCTATGGAAATAAGAATAAGAATAGTTAGCCGGTGAAGTGGATTTACCTGTTGTAGAGTCAATGAAAGTTATCATGAGCATTGTTATGTTTAAAGCAGATGTCTTAACAAATGTCAGTAGATCGGGAAGATTTTAAAATGAGCAGTTCATTCATAAATACAAGATCGCTGTGGAAATACAAACCGGAAGTCAAAAGACAACGAGCGCAGCGCTGAAAAGGGGCGGGGCTACATAAGGTCTATAACATTGAACCGTTTTAAGTACATCTTTAGTAGCTTTCTGGGCATTGAAAAAGGAAATGGTCTTGCTGTCAAGTGAAGGCCTCACTGAGCCATCGGATTTTATCATAAATATCTTAATTTGTGTTCAGAAGATTAATGAAGGTCTTACGGGTGTGGAACGACATGAGGGTGAATAATTAATTGACATTATTTTCATTTTTGGGTGAACTAACTCATTAAACATCTGACTTTGGCTTCACATCTGGATAATTATAATCTCCCTCCATAGGCAGTACCTTCAGTTCCAAGAAAAGGCCCTCCTATGAAAGCCGCCTCCTTGGATGTAAAGTCCAACACAGAAAGCGTGCTATATACGGCGGTAGACCTGCAGAAGCCCCGGGAAAGAGCCAGAACACCAACAGAGGGCAAAGACATTTCAGTCACAGCTAGAGGGGAATTCAGAGCGCCGAGACAACAGAAAAGCCCTGCCGCAAACCAAGGAACCATTTACTCTGAGCTCATAGTGCCAAACTTCAGAAGTCAATCCCTGCCGTTCCTGGATGACGACTGTGAAGATGAAGGACACTTAAATAGAAGAAGCCAACCGCCAACATCTTCCCACGTACAGAGGGAACAGCTCAACAATCCCGCCACCTCACTTGGTGCCAGGTCTTAGCAACAGCCTGGATATACTATGTAATTCATCGCTGTATCAATTAGCCGGAACACCTGGCAACAAAAACATGGCGGGGATGAGAATCTCAAACATCAGCATGCAGGAAAGCGAAGTTACGTACGCAGAGGTGCCTCTTGAACCCGTTCCAAATCACTTCCTTGTTGACAACACATACGAGCAGATTCCCGACTCGCAACCTACAGCGAGAGCAGAGGAGAATTCACACACTAATACCTACGAGACGCTAACAGACTTAAAACCGAAGCAGATTATTTCTGCCCGGGCCATTAAGGTGAGTGTTGGTGTGTTTTTTGTATAAAACAGTGATAATCTTTTAAAGATTATGAAAGATTATCTAATAATAAGTGTAATAACGTACCTATTTTTTCTTGTAGGCTGATAAATGGAAATGGCTGTCCCCGGAATACTGGAAAAAATAACTTCTTCGTCCACAGACAAGCATCATAAAATTACACTAATAGAGAACAGTTGTTAACAAAAACTACTTCCGTCCACTCGAGCTATTTCTGATCACTGAATACTAGAATAGTGCAGCTTTATTTTTCAACATATTTGTGGGATTTTTGTATATGTATTTGTGAAATATTTGAATTTTTCATGTTAAAAGAATATTTATTAATTTAATAAACGTATCTGAGTGTCTTATTCTTGATGCAATTTCTTGATGTTTCATTCTTGTTAGTCATGTGACTGTATTGCAAATTTTCCTTGTGAAAAATAAGTGTGTTTAATTGTACTTGTAGTGTACTTCAAATATTAAAAGTATTTAAAAACTACTTGCAGAAAATACTATAATGAAATAAAAGGCCACTTAAAGGGTTAGTTCACCAAAAAATGAAAATTATGTCATTAATGACTCACCCTCATGTCGTTCCAAAAATTACCTGCATATAATTACAGCTGTAATTACATATTACTTTTTCGCATAATTACACGTTACTTTCTCTCATCTGGGCTGGACTTGCTTGTTTGTTTTTTAATAACAAAAAAGTTATATTTATGGCAAATGTTAAGTAAAATGAATAAAGCCTCAGGCTGAAGGAAATGCAAATTCATGCAGGGCGCAGCGCAGGCAAGGAAAGTTCAGCACTCTTCAACAACAAAAACAAAAAAGAAACACAAATGTGATCTTTATCTACAGTTATATTTGCTTATTAGTATGGTTGAATTGGATCAACGAAGGTCAGCAGCAGAGACATTATTGGTTAATAAAGTGAGATTAAATACATAAAGTGTATTTGTGTTATTTAACATTTAATTAGTGCATGTTTGCGTAATAGTTTGCATTCCTCTCAACATGGACAGGAGAGGTGTCAGTTAATAAATGGGACAACACCCAAAAACAAAATTTCTGTCATTAATTACTCACCCTCATGTCGTTCTACACCCGTAAGACCTTCTTCAGAACACAAATTAAGATATTTTTGATAAAATCCGATGGCTCAGTGAGGCCTGCATTGACAGCAAGATAAAAACCCGTAAGACCTCCGTTCATCTTCGGAACACAGTTTAAGATATTTTAGATTTAGTCCGAGAGCTTTCTGTCCCTCCATTGAAAATGTATGTACGGTATACTGTCCATGTCCAGAAAGGTAATAAAAACATCATCAAAGTAGTCCATGTGACATCAGTGGGTTAGTTCGAATTTTTTGAAGCATCGAAAATACATTTTTGGTCCAAAAATAACAAAAACTACGACTTTATTCAGCATTGTATTCTCTTCCGGGTCTGTTGTCAATCCGGGTTCACAACTCCGCAGTGATGCTGACATGTTATCCGGTGCGCCCGAGCTTCGTTTACAGTCTGAGGGAGACGCACGCTGTATTCAAGCTATTCTACATTGTTTGTATTTTGGTATTGCTATATTTTTTAAAATGGTGCGTAAGTGTGTATGTCGCGGATGTCATAATCGCCAAAAACAACCACAGCGACATAAAAGTGCATTACCAACGCCGACAGATGCAAGGATTCAATGGAATCAATTCAACTGAATCAATTCAATGGAATCAATTCAATGGAAAGGATTCCGGAAGAGAATAACAATGCTGAATAAAGTCGTAGTTTTTGTTATTTTTGGACCAAAATGTATTTTCGATGCTTCAAAAACTTCTAACTAACCCTCTGATGTCACATGGACTACTTTGATGATGTTTTTATTACCTTTCTGGACATGGACAGTATACCGTACATACATTTTCAATGGAGGGACAGAAAGCTCTCGGACTAAATCTAAAATATCTTAAACTGTGTTCCGAAGATGAACGGAGGTCTTACGGGTTTGGATGGAACGACATGAGGATGACATAATTTTAATTTTTGGGTGAAATAACCCTTTAATTGTACAGTAAAGAGTACACTTTCATTCTGTTTCTTAACACACTTTTAAAAAGTGCACTTTGTGATAATGTCAAATTAAGTTTTACTTTAAAGTACATTTTAAATCATTATTTTATAATCTTTCTTTTTTTTTTAAAAAAAAGAAAAAAATGAAATGCACATATTTTGATGTTTAGAAACATACAAAAGCACATGTAAAGTAATTGAACATAATTTTAAGTGTTTTATTCGATAATGTTAATATATTTTAAATGTACTAAATTGCAACTTTATCATTACAAATGTAATTGCAATTATATTTAAATATAAGACATACAAGTCATGCAGTACATTTAACCATATTTCAAAGACAATAGAAGTAATTATGAAATATAAATTGAAATTACATATATAATTGGGGTAAATGCACATAATATAAACTTAAATTATAATACATTTTCATTCGTTTGCAATTAACATGCAATTAAAAGCCTATTCACACAAAGAAAGATAACTAAAGTTATAAAGATAATTATAATAATAAAGAATATAATAATATTTGCATCCACACCAAAGATTCATAATGCTCCGAAGCTTCCTGAAGCAGTGTTTTGAAATCGGCCATCACTAAATAAGTCGTTATTTTGTTTTTTGGCGCACCAAAAATATTCACGTCGCTTTATAATATTAATATTGAAGCACTGTACTCACATGAACTGATTTAGATATGTTTTTAGTACATTAATGGATCTTGAGAGAGGAAATGTCATTGCTGGCTATGGAAGCCTCACTGAGCCAACAGATTTCAACAAAAATATCTTACTTTGTGTTCCAAAGATTAACAAAGGCCTTACGGGTGTGGAACGACATGGGGGTGAGTAATTAATGACATTATTTTCATTATTCGGTGAACTAACCCTTTGAGTAGGAAAAAAATCATCAGACATGAGCTGTGTGGATGGGGTAGACTAGACAAATGTCATTACACCTACATGTCTCACCCGAAATATTAGCTGTCCTAATTCATTTTGATGTTGAATCATATTTGATATTATTGCAATTTAGGGATGTGGGGAATGACTCTTTTGAAAAGAAGAGAAACATTTCATTTACGTGATATAATAAAATGTTGATATTTTGAAAAGTCAGCTTTGATGCCACACTTTTAGGTTGTTTTTTTGGGGGGTAGTAGGCCTGCACAACAATTCTTGTCTCATCCTAACTTTATTGGCCATGAATATAACTATTAATACACAGAGTGGGAATTGGAAGCTGTTAAAGTTTACAATCTTCTAAATTACCTTACTTGCCAATAACAGAGACCATCTGTGAAGGTGCACAACTGCCTTTACAAGACTCGGTACAACTGCTGGAACCATAGAAAGACATGATATCATTGTGTCTCTTTCATGGCCTTTCACTGAGTATTAATAGTGTAAAATAGAAACACTTCACACATGTACATAAGTACTATTTAAAACAAGGAATTCAATATTAAAATCAAGAAAATTTAAAAATCTATAAATTCATTTTTGAGTGATTGTGATTCTTGTCTAGACTCATACTTTTATGCCCGTGTAAACATCTATTCGGGAAATTATACGGCACCAGATATCAGGTGCATGAATTACGCTTATGGTGCATTCAAGTTAAGTCATTCTGGAAAGTTCACGTTTACAGGTTGGGAATGTTAGGTGCAATCAAATTTTCTACAAAAATAAGATTTTAAATCTGCTTCTACAAAATAATGAAGTATGCTATCAGGTGTATAGCAGCTAACAAACATATTTATGTCTGAGTACTTGTATTACACAAATAATGTGACAGAGGTCCTATTATCTGTCAAATTATTTAGGTTTCTATCTATTTATTAATGGTGCTAGCAATTAACCAGCTAATAGATTTATTTGTTAATAAATAGCTAACAACTAGCTAATGCTAATCATTACATGACAGAAGTGAGTCTGTAAACTGCTTTCCATTTATTCATCAATGGTGCTTGCTAAGCTATTAGCAACCAGTTAACAGCTTTAACTTATATATATATATATATATATATATATATATATATATATATATATATTCATTAAAGCTGCTATTAGCAACTAGCTAACTGATTTAGCTTACTATATACATTAATGCTGCTGTTAAGCTAGCCAAGCCAATACTCATAACATAACAGTGAGTCACATTATCTGTAATCTGCTTTAGCTTTTATTCATTAATGGTTCTTGCCAAGCTATTAGCAACCAGCTAATATATTTAGCTTACTATATATTCATTAATGCTGCTTATTAAGCTATTAGCAACCAGTTAACAAATTTAGCTTACTATATATTCATTAATGCTGCTATTAAGCTATTAGCCATCAGCTAATCATCATTACATGACAGAAGTGAGTCTGTAAACTGCTTTCCATTTATTCATCAATGGTGCTTGCTAAGCTATTAGCAACCAGTTAACAGCTTTAACTTTATATATATATATATTCATTAAAGCTGCTATTAGCAACTAGCTAACTGATTTAGCTTACTATATACATTAATGCTGCTGTTAAGCTAGCATTCAGCCAATACTCATAACATGACAGTTAGTCACATTATCTGTAATCTGCTTTAGCTTTTATTCATTAATGCTTCTTGCCAAGCTATTAGCAACCACATAACTGTTTAAACGTCTTATCTATTCATTAATGCTGCTTATTAAGCTATTAGCAACCAGCTAACAAATTTAGCTTACTATATATTCATCAATGCTGCTATTTAAGCTATTAGCAACCAGCTAACAAATTTAGCTTACTATATATTCATCAATGCTGCTATTAAGCTATTAGCAACCAGCTAACAAATTTAGCTTACTATATATATTCATTAATGCTGCTATTAAGCTATTAGCAACCAGCTAACAAATTTAGCTTACTATATATTCATTAATGCTGCTATTAAGCTATTAGCAACCAGCTAACAAATTTAGCTTACTATATATATTCATTAATGCTGCTATTAAGCTATTAGCAACCAACTAACATATTTAGCTTACTATATATTCATTAATGCTGCTATTAAGCTATTAGCAACCAGCTAACAAATTTAGCTTACTATATATATTCATTAATGCTGCTATTAAGCTATTAGCAACCAGCTAACAAATTTAGCTTACTATATATTCATTAATGCTGCTATTAAGCTATTAGCAACCAGCTAACAAATTTAGCTTACTATATATATTCATTAATGCTGCTATTAAGCTATTAGCAACCAGCTAACAAATTTAGCTTACTATATATTCATCAATGCTGCTATTAAGCTATTAGCAACCAGCTAACAAATTTAGCTTACTATATATATTCATTAATGCTGCTATTAAGCTATTAGCAACCAGCTAACAAATTTAGCTTACTATATATTCATTAATGCTGCTATTAAGCTATTAGCAACCAGCTAACAAATTTAGCTTACTATATATATTCATTAATGCTGCTATTAAGCTATTAGCAACCAGCTAACAAATTTAGCTTACTATATATTCATTAATGCTGCTATTAAGCTATTAGCAACCAGCTAACAAATTTAGCTTACTATATATATTCATTAATGCTGCTATTAAGCTATTAGCAACCAACTAACATATTTAGCTTACTATATATTCATTAATGCTGCTATTAAGCTATTAGCCATCAGCTAATACATAACATGACAGAGGTGAGTCAAATTATCTGTAAACTGCTTTAGCTTTCTATTTATTCATCAGTGATGCTTGATAAGCTGTTAGCAACTAGCTATGATCAGCTAAGACCAGCTAAAAACCAGTTATCATGATCCAAAAAACACCATCTTAAACTGTGTTTTCGGACTCAAATGATCTGGTTTTGACAACATTGCTAGCTTGGGCAACGTAAAACATCCCTTAATGGTCTAAGGACAAACAAAGAACATTAATGTTCTGCTTCAGTTGGCTCAGAGAGTTTATTAGAAAAGCTAAACTGTGAACTTAACTATATGGATTTAAAATAGGACTATTGATTGTAGTAATCATGTATAACTACACAATACTGCACAACTACACAGCATTAATCATTGTTTCCTAGAAACCTGAACACATCACAAAGAAAGAAAATTGCTAACTCCTTACAGAAAGATATCCTCACATGTGATTTATGTCTGGAAGAAATTTATAGTGGCCATTCTGACTCCCTGGAGAAGCAAGACTGTGATTTGCACGCTTACGCACAAACTCAAGGGACCAAATGGTGTCGGACAAGATCTTCATGTAAAAGAGGACAATAAAGCTGCCAGCAGTGACTGATCTGGTTTTTGTGGGGAGCAGGAATCATAAATAAGAGAGTCATTGCACAGACAGCATAACTTCAAGCAGATTTAAGAAAAGACGAGAGACAGTCTACAAAATGTGTCCTTCTCTGTATGACACATAGGTTATACTGTGTGCATGATGAATGGCATCTACCAGCGGGGGCTAATGCGGCTAAGCTAACCAGTTAAAACTTGCATCCAAATATCCATACTTCCCTACTATATAGTAGGCAAAAACAGTGTGTTAGATGAGTAGTATGTCTGAATTCATAAAAGAGTTGACAAAAAGTGTTTCAAATTGCCTACTAATTCTGCCAAGATTCTGAAGTTTGCATCCAATGGACAATGGACCCTTTGCAAAGACCCGCCCCCCTTAGTTGCTGTTGCTTTGTCCGACAAGCCATGGCGCTGTCACGCCACACAGAGTGAAAAATACATTGCAGAGCAAAGAGGACACTGACAACACGTTGACAGACAAGACAGAGCAGGTTACTTATGATATTAAACAAAGTCCCAGCTTTCAAACTGTGACATTTTTAAAGAAATTTGAACAATAAATACCGTTTTGTGGCTCTTTAATGTGTCGTGACAGATCGCTGTAGCGCCTCAGCTCAAGCGGCTCGTGAACCGATCATCTCTTCCTACTAGTTCATTTATAGCATCAAATAAACATGAATGAACATCAGAAGGAATTTTTTTCAAAGGCGGAAAGACGTCAGTACACACCCTTCAAGTCCACCGAAGTTAATCTTCTAACTCCTGACTGCTTTGTCGGACAAAATGGCGGATGCGGCGTTCTGATTGGTTAGATCGCTTGTCAATCAAACTACCGGCGAAGGGTCAATTTAATATCCCATGAGGCCATGGGAGAGGAGGAGAATGGCGGTGAAGCGATGCAACTGACGCTGGTCACATGACAATTACAACATGACAGATGTATTGCGTCCGAACATACTTTTTAAAAGTTGCTTAGTTCATTCTTCATCAAATGTAGTAACTACTATTTCGGACTGAGCTCTTGAACACTTAACGAGTTAACAAGCTGTGTCCTAAATCGTCGCCTATACCCTTATAGTGCACTATTTGAGGGGACAGCCATTTATAGTGGTGTTTGAAAACAGTGGACATTATCAGGTAAACTCATTCAATTCCACAATGCACGGCAACAACAACCAATTTACACCGAATCTCTGTGTCCGAAATCACGTACTGTCTGAGTAGGTACTACATTTGAATTTGAGTTTGCTTTACGAAAAAAAAGTACGCTCTATATAGTATAAGTATGGGTAGTATGAATGAAATTCAGATGTACTTCATTTGCTATGTTGTTATTGTCATGTGACCTAGTCAGTTGAATGCGCACTTCAGAATCTGAGCGGAAGTAGTAGGTCATCCGGGTACTTTTTTTTTCGAATACTATATATTCGGACATATTACTCTTTTGGCGTACTGTTTTTCGCATACTATATAGTAGGGAAGAATTCGATTTCAGACGCAGTGAATGGCTAGAGAATACCCATAATGCACCATGAGAGCTGTGCTGAGTGAATTCCTGTGTCTCGACAGTAGAATACGGTGATTACCTGTTAAATTGGTCATTAATTGTTTAATTAAGGTTTATACAAGCAAGTTTCTTAATTTGTTTTAATTCACTCCTTCAATGTTAATAGATGTATGGAGGGTATAGGGGGTGATTTCGGATACAATCATTGGTACAGAAACACATGCTACTATGCTAAATCACGTTATCATATGGCTACAGTGGCAAAAGAGACTTCTGGAATGCTAGTGGCTTAACGAAAGGTGAAAAATGGGATGTAAACGCATTGTGTAAAACCTAGGATGTTGTGTTTTTGGACTCAAACAAACGTATTATGTTTCCTTGTTTACAGTTATTGATCAGGAGATTAGCATTCCTGACAAAAAAAGCCATTACTTGAACACATCCAGTAATACTGATATATCTTGCCCTTGTTATCGAACTGGCTCCTAAAAACACAAAAATGGATTGTTTTGAAACTCTTGGGATGCCATATTGGCAAACATCACTGAGCTAATAAGATTAGAGGGCAGCCAAGGCCAGCAAACCGAGTGTGTGCACAACCGCCGCGCATGTGTGAGTCGCTGACGTCCTGTTTTATGCTCTGCGTCCAGAAGAATCAATGCTCTAATGCCTACATTACTGTCAGCAGGCTGAGTGGCTGTATCAGACTGGAACAGAAGCACATCTAAATCAGCAGATGCTCAGGGTGAGAGCCGTAATTAACGAAGGCGCATCATCAGCACTTACATCCCACTGGAGTTTTTAATACAGTCCTCATAAAGGGAGCTGAAGGTAACGGGATGAGGAATTAACTGCATATTAGTGCAGGCGTCCTTATCCCTAATGACTGCACACCGCCTGTGATATCACTAAAGCGGTTCCTCACCAATCCATCCAGGCATGCCTTGTTTTATGTCTGAGAACCATTTTCATGGTTACGTAAGCCCAGGAAATGGGATTTTTTGGCAATTAACAAAGGCCCAAGTGCATTTTTATTTATTTTAAAGTCCATTTTAGTTGTTTTTTACAAAAGAGGATTAGGGCCAAGCAATAATAAAAAAATAAAACCATCTCGAGATTGAAGTTGTTAAATTTCAAGAAAAAAGTCAAAATAAAATGTTGAGAATAAACTCATTAAATTATGAGAAAAAAGTCGTTAAATTTCGAGAAAAAAGTCGAGATCAAATGTTGAGAATAAACTCGTTAAATTACGAGAAAAAAGTCGAAATAAAATGTTGAGAATAAACTCATTAAATTTTGAGAAAAAACTCATTAAATTTCGAGAAAAAAGTCTAAATAAAATGTTGAGAATAAACTCATTAAATTACGAGAAAAAAGTCAAGATAAAATGTTGAGAATAAAGTCATTAAATTACGAGAAAAAACTCATTAAATTACGAGAATAAACTCATTAAATTATGAGAAAAAAGTCGTTAAATTTCGAGAAAAAAGTCGAGATCAAAGGTTGAGAATAAACTTGTTAAATTTCGAGAAAAAAGTCGAAATAAAATGTTGAGAATAAACTCATTAAATTTTGAGAAAAAACTCATTAAATTTCGAGAAAAAAGTCTAAATAAAATGTTGAGAATAAACTCATTAAATTACGAGAAAAAGTCAAGATAAAATGTTGAGAATAAAGTCATTAAATTACGAGAAAAAACTCATTAAATTACGAGAATAAACTCATTAAATTATGAGAAAAAAGTCGTTAAATTTCGAGAAAAAAGTCGAGATCAAAGGTTGAGAATAAACTCGTTAAATTTCGAGAAAAAAGTCATTAAATTTCGAGAAAAAAGTCGAAATAAAATGTTGAGAATAAACATTAAATTTCAAGAAAAAACTCATTAAATTTCGAGAAAAAAGTCGAGATAAAATGTTGAGAATAAAGTCATTAAATTACGAGAAAAAACTCGTTAAATTACGAGAACAAATTCGTTAAATTATGAGAAAAATGTCGTTAAATTTCGAGAAAAAAGTCAAAATAAAATGTTGAGAATAAACTCATTAAATTACGAGAATAAACTTGTTAAATTTCGAGAAAAAAGTCGAAATAAAATGTTGAGAATAAACTCATTAAATTTTGAGAAAAAACTCATTAAATTTCGAGAAAAAGTCTAAATAAAATGTTGAGAATAAACTCATTAAATTTCAAGAAAAAACTCATTAAATTTCGAGAAAAAAGTCGAGATAAAATGTTGAGAATAAAGTCATTAAATTACGAGAAAAAACTCGTTAAATTACGAGAACAAATTCGTTAAATTATGAGAAAAATGTCGTTAAATTTCGAGAAAAAAGTCAAAATAAAATGTTGAGAATAAACTCGTTAAATTACGAGAATAAACTTGTTAAATTTCGAGAAAAAAGTCGAAATAAAATGTTGAGAATAAACTCATTAAATTTTGAGAAAAAACTCATTAAATTTCGAGAAAAAAGTCTAAATAAAATGTTGAGAATAAACTCATTAAATTACGAGAAAAAAGTCAAGATAAAATGTTGAGAATAAAGTCATTAAATTACGAGAAAAAACTCATTAAATTACGAGAATAAACTCATTAAATTATGAGAAAAAAGTCGTTAAATTTCGAGAAAAAAGTCGAGATCAAAGGTTGAGAATAAACTCGTTAAATTTCGAGAAAAAAGTCATTAAATTTCGAGAAAAAAGTCGAAATAAAATGTTGAGAATAAACTCATTAAATTTCAAGAAAAAACTCATTAAATTTCGAGAAAAAAGTCGAGATAAAATGTTGAGAATAAAGTCATTAAATTACGAGAAAAAACTCGTTAAATTACGAGAACAAATTCGTTAAATTATGAGAAAAATGTCGTTAAATTTCGAGAAAAAAGTCAAAATAAAATGTTGAGAATAAACTCGTTAAATTACAAGAAAAAACTCGTTAAATTTCGAGAAAAAAAGTCGAGATAAAATGTTGAGAATAAACTCGTTAAATTTCGAGAAAAAAGTCGAGATAAAATGTTGAGAATAAAGTCATTAAATTACGAGAAAAAAGTCGTTAAATTATGAGAACAAATTCGTAATTTAACAACTTTTTTCTCATAATTTAATGACTTTATTCTCAACATTTTATCTAGACTTTTTTCTCGAAATTTAACGAGTTTGTTCTCGTAATTTAATGACTTTTTTTCCTTAAAATGTAATGACTTTATTCTCATAATTTAACGAGTTTGTTCTCGTAATTTAACGACTTTTTTCTCGTAAAATTTAATGACTTTATTCTCAACATTTTATCTCGACTTTTTTCTCGAAATTTAACGACATTTTTCTCATAATTTAACGAATTTGTTCTCGTAATTTAACGACTTTTTTCTCGTAATTTAATGACTTTATTCTCAACATTTTATCTCAACTTTTTTCTCGGAATTTAACGAGTTTATTCTCAACATTTTATCTCGACTTTTTTCTCGAATTTTAACAACTTTAATCTCGAGATGGTTTTATTTTTTTATTATTGCTTGGCCCTAATCCTCTTCCGTAGTTTTTGGTATGTGTATCTCACAGAACTTGTCTAACGATAAAAACAATACTATAACCATTTCAGATAATGGGTGCTTTATTAGAATTTAAAGGGATTGTTCACCCCAAAATGAAAATTCTGTCATTTATTCACCCTCATGTCATTGTTTCAAAATTTTTTTGTCCATTCAATGAAAGTCTATGTCTAAAACATTGGACCCCATTGACTTTCATTGTATGGACAAACAACAACACAAAAAAGACAGAACATCATAAAGGGATAATTCACCCAAAAATGAAAATCATCTCTGCACTCTTGTGTTTCCAAACCTGTAAGATCATTTTGCTACTACCTATATGAGTGTTCATATTAAACTTTGTGCTACAGATATGAATAATAACTCAAAATTGTGTGGCTTGTTGAGGACAGATGATCTACAGTATAACCTTTATAAATATTCAGACATGATTTCCCTCAAGTAGACGATAAAATGGGTTATAATGATGCCATAAAAAGTCAAAATTATGACAAAGAAACATAATTATGAGATAAAGTAATAATTATGACAAACTTTGTCCTCACTGACTTATCACTAAGTCAAAATTATGAGATAAAAAGACAATTATGACTTTTAAAACATCACAATGATATAAAAAGACAAACTTATGACAAAAAACAGCTGAGATAATCATAATTATGACAAATATGACAAGTCATAATTATGAATTATAAAGTCATTATTTTGAGATAAAAAGTAATTATGAAATAAAACATAAAAACGTGAGATATTTAGCCATAATTATGACAAGTTATATTTATGACATAAAAAGGCAATGATGACAAATTCAAAATTGAGATAAAAACAATTGACATAAAATGTCAAAAACTGAGATCACAATTATGAGATAAAAAACAAATTGACACGACAAAATTATAAATTGAGAAAAATTATAAATATGACAAAAAATTATTTTTATCTGATAATGAAGTGTCATAATTTTTTTTTTGTCATAATTATGACTTTTATTTAATGTAATTTACACATTAAATAATGTAATTTATGTGACAGAAATGAGCTCCCATACAAAACATATCTATATCTAGTGATGGGGTAGGGCTCTTTTGACTTTGACCTAGCAACCACAAAAAACAGCCTAACAACCACATAGCAAAGCTCCCAAAATATCCTAACAACCATATATCCATTGCACAAGTATGACTCCTCAGTGCGACAAGATGTGGACATCACGCAATGAATAAAATGACAAGATCAGCAGGATCAAACACGCATCCTGTCATCCCCAAAAACAAAAGCACAACATATACATTTACATCTTAAACAATGTCCTTGCAAAAACATTAAAATGCATTTGAATCAATGTTGGATGGTGTAAAGAGGACAGGAAGCGGTTGACCCGGTAAATCATGAGCTGAACTAATATGGCCAAGGACAGCTCCGGGTGGAGATTTACCGGGCTCAAAATGCGCTGTGTATAATCATACGGGTGCTGAGGCAGCGCTGCTCCTAACGATCTCATTCAGCTTAAAAAGTCATTAAAGTGGAATACGACAGATAGGCTGAAGAATCATTGTTGGCCCATCTTTATTGTTAAGGCTGGTTGGTTTGCAGCTGCATGGGGCTTGAACTAGAATGAAAGGAGGACAATGAAACAACCAGGACCAGGACTGGGGTTACAAAAGTGTGGCTGTTTAAAATTAGCTTCGAATATCATAGAGTACAAATATTTATACCAAAAGAGTCAACTCTCAAGTTGTCCCAAACCTGTTTGAGTTTCTTTCTTCTGTTGAACACAAAATAAGATATTTTGAAGAATGTTGGTAACCAAACAGTTGACGGTAGCCATAGTATTTTTATCCTACTATGGAAGTCAATGGCTACCGTCAACTGTATGGTTAACAATATTCCTCAAAATATCTTATTTTGTGTTCAACAGAAGAAAGAAACTCATACAGATTTGGGACGACTTGTGGGTGAGTAAACGTTACAAAATTTTCATTTTTATCCCTTTAAGTAGTTAATGCAATTGCAACCCAGTTTCATTAGAAAAACGGACCTGTGGGAACGTTTTCGCGAGTTGCAAAATACATACCAATACGTACATATCACTGCAGTTTCGATGTCAAATGTCCACCGAGTGGCGCTAAAAGCATGTTCATTTCTTTTTTTTTTTTTTTTGCCGGAACAGATAAACAGTTCTGATTTGAAATTTGCACTCCATTGCGTTTTAACCACCAACGCTACACCTAAACCTACCCGATAGTGTTAACAAAAGCAAATGTGACATAAAAAGCACCCGTAATCGTGCCGTTTCTCTCTTTAAAGGTGCCGTAGAACGTTTTTCAAAAGATGTAATATAAGTCTAAGGTGTCCCCTGAATGTGTCTGTGAAGTTTCAGCTCAAAATACCCCATAGATTTCTTTAATTAATTTTTTTAACTGCCTATTTTGGGGCATCATTAACTATGCACTGATTCAGGCTGCGGCCCCTTTAAATCTCTCTCTCCACACCACCCGAGCTCTCGACTATAAGTGCAGTTATACAGTGCATAAACATAGTTCACACAGCTAATATAACCCTCAAATGGATCTTTACAAGATGTTCATCATTCATGCTGCATGCATGCATCGATTCCTGTGAGTATAGTATTTATTTGGATGTTTACATTTGATTCTGAATGAGTTTGAGGCTATGCTCTGTGGCTAACGGGCTAATGCTACACTGTTGGAGAGATTTACAAAGAATGAAGTTGTGTTTAATGAATTATACAGACTGCAAGTGTTTAATAATGAAAATAACGACATGGCTCTTGTCTCCGTGAATATAGTAAGAAACGATGGTAACTTTAACCTCATTTAACAGTACATTAGCAACATGCTAACGAAACATTTAGAAAGACAATTTACAAATATCACTAAAAATATCATGATATCATGGATCATGTCAGTTATTATTGGTCCATCTGCCATTTTTGGCTATTGTCCTTACTTGCTTACCTAGTCTGATGATTCAGCTGTGCACAGATCCAGACGTTAATACTGGCTGCCCTTGTGTAATGCCTTGAACATGAGCTGGCATATGCAAATATTGGGGTGTACATATTAATGATCCCGACTGTTACGTAACAGTCAGTGTTATGTTGAGATTCGCCTGTTTTCCGGAGGTCTTTTAAACAAATGAGATTTATATAAGAAGGAGGAAACAATGGAGTTTGAAACTCAACGTATGTCTTTTCCATGTACTGAACTCTTGTTATTCAACTATGCCAAGGTAAATTCAATTTTTGATTCTAGGGCACCTTTAAGCTCTTTTACCGTGTCTCGCCTTTCAAGGGATTCGTACCTAAGGCTTTCTCGTCTTAAGTTCAACTCGAGCAAGCTTGTTATAGTAGAAAAGCAAAACATATGGAGCTGTTTAAGTGATGCAAAGTCCAAAATATATTCGTTTACAAATCGTACACTCTGGTAAAAAAAAAAGAAAAAAAAGCGTTTTGAAGTCATAACATAATATTGTGCAAGGAGACGTGAAAACGAGTATTAATCCATAATCTGACCCCATAATCGTAACTGTGTATGAAAACGATTAAAAGCACTTGCCGTTTTACTGCCTCTAGCATTCATTTCTGTTGGAAACTGCAGTGATATGTACGCATTGGTACGTATTCTGGCGACTTGCGAAAACGTTCCCACAGGTACGTCTTTCCTATGAGACCAGGTTGCAATAGGCTGGTAACCAGAAGACTGTTGGTTCGAATCCCCAACATGGGCAGTCATAGGGACTGTCCCTCTAAGTTCAAATATTTTTTTTAGTTTTGCCAGGTTTGACATTGATACCAAATGCCTATAAATGGTTTGTTTAGACTAAAATGAAAATTTGTCATTTACTCACCCTCATGTTCTTCTTTGGGACACAAAACAAGATATTTTGAAAAATGTCTCCAATGTTGTTTTGGACCCCATTGACTTCCCCCATTGTTCCGCAAAAAACTTGTACAGGTTTTGAATGATTTGAGGATGTGTAAATTATGACTGAAATATGCTTAGAGAGCAAAAACTAAGGGAAAACAACAGACATTTATCCTCCAATGTGGAGTTGTCTGTTCAAGAAACATCAGCATTGGTATCTTCCTTTGAAGCTGTTTTAGGTTCTTATAAGTGGCTGGAGTACAGAAATACAACAAAGAGAGAAAAAGCTTCGAAACACTTGAATTATAGCACACAAGTCACAAGAAACACAAAAAAGAGAAATTCCACAGAATGCGCACGCTGCTCTTTTCCAAAACAAAAACACCAAAAAAGTATTGTTTCAAGACAATCTTTAACCTCTGCTGTAGCTCCATGTTGAGAATTAAAGGTATAGTTCACCCAAAAATTAAATTATGGTCATCATGGTACTCATCCTCATATCATTCAAAATCTGTATAGCGCACTTAAAATATAGTCACATGGACTACTTTTGTGGTGCTTTTTTGTCCTTTTTGGAAAAGAGCAGTGTGAACATTCTTTAGAATTTCTCTTTTTGTGTTCCACAGTGGACAGAACATGATACAGGTTTGAGGGTGAGTAAATTATGGCAGAATTATCACTTTTGGGTGAACTATCCCTTTAAATAATATCATCACCAAAATTAGCCATTAAACCAAAAACATCATAAACAAATGCAATCAGTCAACAATTGACAGAAAACCTTTATTAAAATTTAAGTCAAATGCCCTCTATCACATCAAATACTGAAAAAAATGTCAAAGAAAGGAGACAGTTTGACGCTAACACCTCAAGTTAGGACAGAAGGGATAGAGGGATTTGCAGGTGGAACAAATACATGGAGAGCGAATGACGGAGAAGAAGACGGTAGGAGAATATATGATGACAGAGCCCTTCGTTCAACTGGAGAACATTTAGATATGATTGTCGTCATGCTCCAGTACTATAAGCAGTTAGATTGTGAAATGGCAAAGCTGTTGGAACATTAGGGAACGGGGAAAGGTGGGGAACGTAATCTAATTCATGCATTTAATGGAGAAAGATTGCATAGCTGTAGAAAACACTGTCTCAGTGGTGCTGACGCCAGTAATGTGCTTTTAGCCCTCTCTCTCACTCTCTTGTCCAGTTTGTTTGTTCCTTCCTGAAAACTGTCCCATGATTACTTGATCCCAAATAAGAGTCTTTAGAAACGGGAGAGTGAGTCAAAATTGTGTCCAATGTGCCACGGACATTGGTAGAAGCCCATAAAAGCGGTTTACTCCCGCATTAGTTTTACTCCAGGAGCAGGTGTGTGGGTAAAACCCACAAAAGGCCTCACCTTTCCATTTCGTCTCTCTGAAAACACAAGGAATTTCTGATCCAAAGTTTTCTGTTCATGAAAAAACAGCCATGCATTTGTCAGTAATCCTGTCTAGTGTGCTTCCGGTGCAAAAACGAAAGGAAAACAACGGTAGACATTTATCCTCCGATGTGGTCTTGTCTGTTCAAAGAACATCAGCATTGGTATCTTCCGCTGAAGCCATTTTAGATTCGTATATGGAAGGTGCTGCAGTGAAAGAAAGATGGCAAAGAGAGAAATATTAGATTAGAGGTAAAAGCACATGGAGCAGTCAAAACTGAATTACGCCCTTTCATGCCCCTAACGCATCATTTATCTGACGAAAAAAGCGACAAAGCCTGGATATATATTTAAGGATTTGCATTTTACAGCCTTAACCATTCGAGTAAATTTTGCTGTCTCACTGATAACTGAGCATTAAGTTATTAAAAAGTATTCAAGAAGAACCAGGACGAGGAGCAGATGGCTTTTGATGGCATTTTGATAACGAAATTGATGTTAAAATGAATTTGGAATTCAACCAGATCGAATAGCAGAAAGAACTGAGTTCCAAACGTTTGTCGTAGATCTTCAGCAATAGACATTAACCACCTGTGCATATGTCACTTGGGGGAAGTGCTGTGTCGTTCGCTTAAATGGACAATTTTACCTCATATCACCCTTTACTGTCATTTGAATGAATGTTTAAAACAGTGAAGGAGGAATTCATAAAGTTTGAATTGTGCCTGTTGGTTTGTACATGCTGTCTGCATTGTTTTTGCCCCCGATTCACTAAAAAAACTTGCATAATAATGGCAAAAAAGTGTGCTGAACACAATTTATGTATATCTTATTTATTTATTAATATATTATTAGAAAAAGAATATATTACTATTCAAAAGTTTGGGGTCGGTAAGTTTTTTATGTTTATGAAAAAAACGTTATGTTCACCAATTAAGGCTGCATATATTTAATCAAATATACAGCAAAATCAGTAATATAGTGAAATATATTTTTATTAATTTTATTAATATGTAAATTATTCCTGTGAAGGCAACACTAAATTTTCAGCATCATTACCAGATCCTTCAAAGATCATTCTAATATGATAAATTTGTGCTCAAGAAACATTTATTTTGATTAAATTGTTGTGATGCTTAATATTTTTGTGGCAACTGTGATCATTTTAGTCTTTTAGGATCCTTTTATGAACAGAAAGTTCAAAACAATAGCATTTATTTATTTTTTTGTAACAATTTATAAGTCTTTACTTTTAAATTTTGATCAATTTAAAGCATCCTTGATGAATGAAAGTATTAATTTCTTAAAAACAAAAAAGAAACATAATGACCTCAAACTTTTGAATGGTAGTATACAGTATATACGGAGTTTACAGCATTTAGCACATGGTTAAGCTGGATTGTGAGTGGTTAGTGATCAAGACAAGTTTTTTTTTTTTTTTTTTTGTGTTGAAATACCATGTGCAAAAGGCATTATGGCAAATTAATTCTTTCAGGAAAGAAGCACAACAGATTAAAACAAGAAGATATTTCTTGTAGCACTAAATTACTTTTACCCTTAAACCCTGTAATGAATGTGTCTGTGGATCTGATTTAAGGGTACATGGTCCTATTAATGTGGAGAATTGCAGAGTCATACAAACACCATTGTTTTTTGTTTATTTTGCAATTTAGTTTGATGACATTAGTGCAGAAATTACACACTTCACTATTAAGTGAAGTCAAATCCCTTATGGTGTTCCACAGGGTTCAATTTTGGGACCTCTTCTTTTTGCTTAAAAGGAACACTACACTTTTTTTTAAAAAAAAATAGGCTCATTTTCCAACTCCCCTAGAGTTAAACAGTTGAGTTTTACCGTTTTCGAATCCATTCAGCCGATCTCCGGGTCTGGCAGTACTACTTTTAGCATAGCTTAGCATAGTTCATTGAATCTGATTAGACCGTTAGCATCTCGCTCAAAAATGACCAAAGAGTTTTGATATTTTTTACGCAGCGCCTCTCACAAATGTCTCCATGGTTGCAAGGCACACTCCCTGTGTAAGCAGGGGTTCACAGGCACTGCGTAATATCATTGCGCCTGCTGCACCCATGGTACGGCACCCATGGTTCCTTGATTATTACGCCGGAATGAGAGTATAGTTCCTAGCCACATCAGCCTAGAAAATCTCAACTTTTCATTTTCCGTTGGTCCTAGTACACAGTGTAACTACAGAAGAGTCAAGTTTTAAATAGGAAAAAAATTGAAACTCTTTGGTCATTTTTGAACGAGATGCTAACGGTCTAATCAGATTCAATGAACTATGCTAAGCTATGCTAAAAGTGGTACCGCCAGACCCGGAGATCGGCTGAATGGATTCAAAAACAGTAAAACTCAACTGTTTAACTCTAGGGGAGTTCGAAAATGAGTCTGTTTTCAAAAAAAGTGGAGTGTTCCTTTAAATATGATTCCCCTAGACCATATTTTCCAGAAACACAACTTATCATATAATTTCTATGCACTTAGCTTCATCTTCTTGTTAAATAACAGCTGTTCTGTGTCTAATCTGTTTGAATGTCTTCAGGACATTAAATGCTGGATGGACATGATTTTTTTTTACAATTAACTAGCAATACAACTGAGATAATCATCTTTGGCCCATCAGTTATGACTTCTGGCATTATCAATCAGCTTCTCTACCAATGTGCACGACTGTCAGAAACCTTGGTTTTATCTTTGATCCATCTTTGTGTTTTGACAAGCAGATTAATGCTGTTGTAAAAAGCAGTTCTTTCCATTAAGACTGCTAAAATCAAGAAGATGCTTTCTAAAAAGGACCTTGAAATTTCCCTTGAAATCTTGAAATTGTAATTCCCTCGATCTGGGTTTGCCTAAACCTACTTTAGATGGTTTACAATTGGTGCAAAATGCGGCAGCCAGATTATTGACTGGCACTAGAAAACGTGAGCACATTACTCCTGTACTCGCCTCTCTACACTGGCTACCGGTCTGAGTTGATTTTAAAATTCTGCACTATGTTATTAAAGCTTTGCATGGACTTGTTCCCCAGTATATATGTGATCTCCTCACCCCGTATACTGCCTCAAGATCTCTTCATCATCTAGTCAATTACCCCCCTCCTTCCCTCGTTCACGTTTTAAAGCTAAAGGTGACCGGGCTTTTTCGGTGGCTGCTCCCAGGCTCTGGAATTGTCTTCCCCTCAATATTTGATCTTAAATCCTCTTTAAAGACACATTTTTATTCTTTATGATTTAATTCCTTTTGAGGGTGTATAATTTTCATTTGTCCATTTGGTTTTTATATTATTATTTGTCTAGTCTTTAAATCTGTTTTACTCTACCTGTACAGCACTTTGGTTTCAACTTCTGTTATTTTTAAATGTGCTTAAACAAAAGTAACAAAAAGTACAGTCAGCAGAATGCTAAAAGCATTAACTTTCTATGAGTGCTCAAGAAAGTAATTGCCTCTTTGACTGACAGCTGCTGAAAGCAATTCGAGATTTTTTGGCCTCCAGGTCTCCAAATGATGGTACAAAACCTTCCTGCCCCTCTCAATCATGTGGTCTGTGAGGCACAGCTGTGCAGTCCAAAAAGGCCTGTAAAAGCCAAGCAGAGGAACTCTTGCCCCATAAAGCATATTTGAGTGCAATGCAGGCAAATTATAGCAGTGTGCCTCCAGAACTATGACGTTAGCAACTAGCATTACTGGCTTTACACTCATAAGGACTTAGTATGTCCGATGTGAGTACATTAACTCCCAATAAAATTTAGCATCATTAGTTTGCAAAACTATGTACAAACAGTAGCTCTGTTCCAAAACTTAGTGAGCTGTCTTGCTATCTTCTGTTAAAATAAGCAGTGGCTTCAAAAGGCAGTATGCTAATAGAAGCAAATCCATACAACATACAAACAGTGTAGACTCCATTTGCAAAGTATTTCAATAGAGTTTAATGTTAGCATGTTGCTAAGCTAACACCATAGTACTCAAATGAGCATTAAATAGTAATTTTTGTACTAGATTTGACTAACTTAATCAATATATGTCAGTGGTGAATAAAATATTTATAATGAGAATATTGCCCGCATTCTCCACCATTTTGGATATGTTGGGCTACCAAAAGCCTAACTTTAAATGACAATTTATAGTAATACAACAGCAAAATCAATCTCTAGTCAGCATATATCTTTATTGCATCCAATATTCTTACCTTAAAAAGTCAGGAGCCCTGGAGATCATGTTCTCAAAGTCAGCAAAGGAGAGCTTGCTGTCTCCATCCAGGTCGGCCTCCTCAATGGCCTTCTCACACACCAGATTAACCTCCTCTGGTGTTAACTCCTCCTTCGTTAACTTGTTTAGAGTCTTTTCTAAGTCCTCTTTGCAGATGTAATTATCCACATTGAAGTCTAAGAATAAAATATGATGATAAGTGTTAACCACAAAAAGTTCATGTTGTAAAGTTGCTGCACTGTTTATGAATGCTGCAATATAAATGTTTATTAGAACCTCTAAAACTGCATTGTGACAATCACATTGTAAATAATTTTATATTTTTGTCCTAGTGGACTGTACATAAGGTGATGAAAAATTAATTTTACCATATATTTTAAAAGCATAAATGGCTTTCAGTTCTCTTGGAGCCATTTCGCTGAGAACCGAAAACATGTCCACAAAGTCGTTGAAGCTGAGGTTCCCCTGGCCATCTTCGGAGAACGATTCCACAATCCGATTCCTGAATGGATTCTCCTACAAAACAGAAATCAAGAGGTACTGAGCCGGCGTTCGGACTGCACTGCGTTCGCTACGTCAACTGCGTATAACAACGGTTCAAATTGTTAAATAATGTCGTTATTTTGTTTTGTTTGCGCGCAAAAAAAAAAATTACTACCTTTCTGGACTTCAAAAGGTGCAATAATGTTACTGCCTATGTGTGGTTCAGAAACCCTTGGATTTCATCAAAAATATCTTAATTTGTGTTCCGCAGATGAATGAACGTCTTACAGGTGTGGAACGACATGAGGGTGAGTTAACAGTGACAGGAATTTCATTTTTGGGTGAACTAACCCTTTAAGTTAACAGATTTTCCCTTAAAATCAATGTAAAAAAATATGAAAAACATCTAGTCCAGATTGCATCTTGGCCTGGTTATAGAGTACAAATGTATGGTTGTACGTAAGCATGTGTGCAGCAGAGGGAGTTTTGCTGAGTGAGTCATGTATAAAATGTAGAATGGCTGACTCCCCAAACTGGTGCCCATATATTTCTTACTGGCTATTGGCCTAAAGGAATTTTTATGTCCTATGCTACTAGCTGACTCAACAGCTCTGGGAACAGTAGCATGAACACAGCAGAGCAGGATCAAACCTAACATTTCACCTCTGTTTTAAACACTCTACATACTGTGCATGGTTATAACTAGACTTTTACATTTTCGGAATGTGTGTGGCGCTTAACTTGCTGTCGTGATGTCAGGGTGTTCTGGGTGGTTGTTACTTACTGGTCCAAGTCATAAGAGACCATCCCAAGAGATAATTTTGTGCCGTTTTATCATCCACCAGGTGAAAAAAACAAGTTTACACATAGGATTTGAGGTATAATTTATGTTATTAGCACAAACTGCTCTTTATAATTGTTATTTTCCAAATTTTAATACTTTAAAGGTGCCCTAGAGCTTTTTTTAAAAAGATGTAATATAAGTCTAAGGTGTCCCCTGAATGTGTCTGTGAAGTTTCAGCTCAAAATACCCCATAGATTTTTTTAATAAATTTTTTTAACTGCCTATTTTGGGGCATAATTAGAAATGAGCCGATTCAGGGTGTGTGGCCCTTTAAATCTGGTGCTCCACGCCCCAAGAGCTCGTGCTTGCCACTTTTTTTACAATATAAAAAAAAGTTCAAACAGCTAATATAACCCTCAAAATGGATCTTTACAAAGTGCAGCATGTCTAATTGCATAAGTACAGTGTTTATTTTGATGTTTACATTTGATTCTGAATGAGTTTGAGGCTGTGCTCCGTGGCTAACGGCTAATGCTACACTGTTGGAGAGATTTATAAAGAATGAAGTTGTGTTTATGCATTATACAGACTGCAAGTGTTTAAAAATGAAAATAGCGACGGCTGTTGTCTCCGTGAATACAGTAAGAAACGATGGTAACTTTAACCACATTTAACAGTACATTAGAAACATGCTAACGAAACATTTAGAAAGACAATTTACAAATATCACTAAAAATATCATGTTATCATGAATCATGTCAGTTATTATTGCTCCATCTGCCATTTTTTGCTATTGTTCTTGCTTGCTTACCTAGTCTGTTGATTCAGCTGTGCACATATCCAGACATTAACTGGCTGCCCTTGTCTAATGCCTTTCATAATGTTGGGAACATGGGCTGGCATATGCAAATATTGGGGCGTACACCCCGACTGTTACGTAACAGTCGGTGTTATGTTGAGATTCGCCTGTTCTTCGGAGGTCTTTTAAACAAATGAGATTTATATAAGAAGGAGGAAACAATGGAGTTTGAGACTCACTGTATGTCATTTCCATGTACTGAACTCTTGTTATTTAACTATGCTGAGGTAAATTAAATTTTTGAATCTAGGGCACCTTTAAGTTAGGGGTTTGTTCAAGTTCTTAACATATGTAGATATATGTAGATATGTGTAGCTCCTATGTAGATGTGAGCCATAGCAAGCACCACAGTTCAACCTGAAGGAACTTCCGGCATGATTTTTCATTAGCTACATTTACATGCAACCATATAATCTGTTAGCAATCGGATTGATTGCTCAATCGGACAAAATAGCCTTCATGTAAACACCACAATCAATACACAATCAATGCAAGTTTGAGCTGAATGAAAATTCAATCATATTGGAATGGGTGGAGTAAATCTACACTCTAAAAAAATCCATAAAATTAGGGCACAATAGAGTACCTCAGGGATGACGTGTTTTTGTAGGCCAACCCAGAAGTTAGTGGCGCAAGGGTTCCCTCAATCAAAAGACTACGCATTTTTCCCATTGACTTTTAGAAAATTTGCAAAAAACAAGCTCTGTGTTTAACAAAGGGTTATGACAATTACACGTTTTGTCTATCAAGATAATCTTTACAAGTGAACACAACATTTATACATTTTGATGCCTAAATAAAGTCGTCAAATATAAAAAGCTAACAGGCAATAAACGGACTACAGCACACCATGGTTGCGGATCAACGTCACCAAGCTTCCTCAAACTGTATTTAAAAAACAACTTCATTTAAAAACATGCTTGCTGATTATGATCTGCACTGTTTATGAATACTTATCCACTTCTTGAAATGCTGTCCAAATGTGCTGTTTGTCATGATGACATCTAAAGTCCCCGCCAAAGGAAGTAGTCCCTTTTAGCAACGTATTAGCAACCGCCGTTTTTAAGACACAATAAAGGTTTAACCCTTAAATGCATACCTCGGGTCTTTAGTGACCCGGGACGTCATTCACTACCCTCCTCCTCGTTAATTTTTTAAAGTTAGACATCAACCTTCTTGGTATTTCTCAATCAATTTATTATAAAGAATACAACAAGAAAAATCACAAAATTCTAAAAGAATGTCTATTTTTGTATTCATTTTTTGTAAAAATTTTATAGGGTCGCTAACGACCCGTGGTGTTTATGAGTGTATGTATATTTTTTCTGCACAACAATAATTGAATCTTAGATGAAGGAATAAGTGCAATTCACCTTTATTCCACAAGGTGGCAATGTCTGATACACAATGCTGAAGTGACGACTCGTTCAGACAGAAAACGAAATAATAAGAAAAAACATGAAATGGCTCAGCGATTTACTGCAGAGCAAGTACTGAACGCAATAAAATATGACTGTAACTGTTACTGGATGGATCTGGTGAAGCTGTTAGCGATCAAAATACTGATTTTGAAGATGTTGAAAATTATATAGTTTTGAGAATATGTTTGAGATCGCGAATGGGCTCATATTCATGACCTCAAACATAAAGCTAGCCTATTATTTGCTGAATTTACTGGGAAATGAGCTCTGACGAGAAAATCACAAGCGGATTATAACTGGTGTGTTTTATGTCATAGATCAAAACGTGAAAATATTTAGAGGCGATTTATTTTAGGCAATTTAGCAAAAACCCATTTAAAAAAGAATTTTCCGTTTTTATTTTTTTTTTACAGGTGTTTTACCTGTATCTTGAATTTTGAACTTCATTGCGTTGTGTTTTAGGGGTAACGGAAATGTCTGTAAAATTACAGGATGATGTCTGGGTAATAAGCTGCCTCTACTGTTTCTGTTATTTTATGTATTTATTTTTTACAAAGTAGAAAAATATGATTAGTAGGAAAATATTAAGCATGTAAATGCTTGAATAAGATTAGATTTCAAAAATACCTTGTGTAGATGCTCAGTTATATCTTGCGAATGTGTGGTCTTATATGTCAGTTTTCTTTTTAGATACAGTACATTGTCAAGGCAAAAACGTCAATTATGCTCATGGTAACTTCGGTACATTATCGTGCTGGCTTTCTGAATGCACAATTTTGTTTAAAATACAGGTAATGCACACGTAAATTAATATGGAATCGAATTGCAAGGTTTAGAGTCCATATAAACAAGAATCAGACTGGATTCATTGGAATTGAAGAAAATTAGGGCAGCCTGCCTCATGGGCAACAGCATAGAGAACATCCATCCATGTGTAACGTCAAAACACTCTGAGGGATTTGTATTGGCAGAAGTCAAGTAAACAGCCCTCTAATGCCCTATTGTGTTAAATCACTCCAGTTTTGCATGAAAAAGCCAATTATCAGACTGAATGGGGACTGGGATTTATGTTTATAAAGGCTGAGAGGATCTTTGGAAACTGGAAGCTGTCGTAGTCCCATCAATCCCAGCTAGAGTGGTCTCCATCAGTATCGTCCACCTCCTAGGGTTGGGTTTATAGCTCCTTCGTCCATCTGACAGCTTTAGAGGGCGGTAAAATTATGTTCCAACATGGGGGACATAATGGGGCTCATTCTGGAGCTGTAACATCTGACAAATTTTGACTGACTGAGGGTTGGGTCAGAAAAAGGAAACGTGAGATCGGATCAGCGATATGACATGACTGACTAAATAATAGTCTGAATTATTTTTAAAAGGAACATTTTATTGAAAATATTGAAAAAAAAATCTAACTGCTGATATTTATAGGGCCAAAAGGTAAAATGGTAGCTGATAGATTGTAATGTAAATCAATGAGATCTTAATAACAGTATAGCAGACTACTTGCATAAAAATGATGTATGGATAATCAAGCAAACCTAAGTTGCTTCAGTCCAGTAAAAGTTCATAATATTACTACTGCTGTCAATCGATAAAAATAAAAAAAATATTAATTGCGATTAATCACACCTAACATTAAAGTTTTTAATATGTTTTTATATTGTAATAATTTCACATTTAATCTTCAAATTAATGTAGAAACAACATAAAGACTGTAAATTTTAAATATTTTGTTTAATGGCATATTTTTATGAATAAAGGCTAGTGTCACTGATACTGATGTCTCTATTAAACTGATTTTTTTCTCAATTTTAGCCATAACTGTTCAACATTACAGTATTATTGAAAGCTATCAATTTTAACATTTATTATTAGGCTTTAAAAATATAACAACTTTTAATTTAAGTGAACTTAAAAAAATCTTCACATAAACCCATTGGAATAAATGTCACATTTACCTGTGCCCTTAATATATCAGGGCTCAATTCTAAGGATTTTTTCTATTGGCCCGGTCAGATTGTTACTTGTCCTGCCAAAATGCAAAAAAAAAAAGTTATTGTTTTCATTGTTTTTGACTCATGTACACAGCAAAATCCCCAGAGTTAAATCAGCTCTGCTCAGAGTACATATGGTCCCTCTCTAAGTAGTGTTAAAATAACACTGAAGCAGAGTTAAAGTAATGAGATAATTAAGCAGTTAATAAGGCTGTGACTGAAGTCACTTGTAGTTCTTGTGTTTCTCTTTTCTTCAGTGATTCTGCTTGTTAACAGCAGGTGTTCATCACTAATCCACAATCATCACTTAATTAATTGCTTAATTATCTCATTAAATTTAACTCTGCTTTGGTGTTATTTTAACACTATTTAGAGAGGGACCATATGTACTCTGAGCAGAGTTGATTTAACTCTGGGGATTTTGCTGTGTAACCTTGCAAACAGTGCTTTAAGATTTCAGGTAGGTAAATTATGAATCGAATGTAGATTAATCATTTTTAAAGCTAAGTTATTCACTCAAAAGCTTTGAGTGATTTTCTCTTTGTCTTTAGTTCTTTGACTTTGATTAACATTAATGACAGACATCTCAGCAGCAGGTTTATTAGGTTGCTGTCACTTTAGGACCTGCCGCACAACACTTTACGTTCATTTAAAAGTCATTCAAGGATACTCGACAAAACAGGAATTTTGGCATAATTGTGTGTGTTTTTGTCCGTTCAAGCGCTGTTTGTGTCTTGTCGCGTGTGAATGGTCTATTTGCCTGAATAAGAGCGCGATCATACAATGTAATGCTATTGCCAAAGGATGACGGAAAAAAAATGGATACTGCCTTAATTATGTTAAATATTTTTAATGCGATCAAAATGAAAAAAAAAATATTGTATGCGTTAACGGGTTAATTTTGGCAGCCCTAAATATTACTAACAATATAAAAGTTATTCAGTTGCTTTAGAAAAATCAGCAAAGATTTCGTAGCAAAAAGTGTACCATGACCTGAAGGGGGACGTTTTTACAGTTATACTAAAAGGCCTTTAACTTGCTAAAAAAAGTAACTGTCAAGAAGCCATGTATAAGATTGTGTACAACAGGGTTTTCAGCAAAGTTTTGATCATGGAGGAGATAGCCTGCCATCAGCCTTTGCCCTTTTGAAAAATCTGAAAGAGTTTTACCATAACCAGCTTAGGAATTGTGCTAATAAAGCACTTCCTCTATAAAGTAACATAATTATGACTTTAATGCTAGCATAATACTAATGCTCTTTTTGGCTAATACTATAAACGATCCCTTAAAGGTGTAGTCTGATTAAACGTATGCGTCTTAACAACCATGGAAAATCTAAAACGCTAACATAATTTGCTGACGGCACCATCTCATGGAGCGTTGACTTTCACAAGCATAGTGGTGTAAGATCCCACGCTCCCACTGCTTGTGCTTTGCCACATAAACAGCTCAGCCAGCGTGGTCATTAAAAACCAATTTTGCCCTATAAAAACTAGTCTATCATATTTGATATAAACTAAAAGTACAGAGAGGGTCATTGCACAAGTATTTTGTTGCATAAACAAGGGTCCGGGAATATTTCTGCACCCTTTATACTCTTGTATGCGAACTGGAAGTGTATTTCTATGTAGTGAACACAGATAAGTGATACAAACAGTCAAACATTCTCAGAATGCAGCTGGACCAATTAGATTAGAGGAGCAGAACAAAGTGGTAAACTTAGAATTACCTTCAGTTCCGGCATGTTGACTATGAGAGCTAAAGGGACTTTAACATCAGGGTCATTGGTGTAGTCCATTGGAACCAAATGTGGAGCCAGCTCGTGGTATCTTCCATGCAAGCTGCAATGCAGAAAAAGTGAAAACTGGTTACTGGAGTTCATTACTCTTGCTCTGACTTCCTCTTAGCTAATCCTTTGAATCAGACCTCATTAGTTTTATTTTACTGTTGCTCTGTCACTTCTGTATGTAGCCTCTATTCTTTATATTAACATCGAGGGCTTTATTGTGTTTTATCCTCGACAGTTTTTGTGAAGTGTATGGGATACTTGTTATTTTGTAAAATTTTTATAAAGGCTTGTCAAATAAATAAAACTAAAACTAAAAATTCACAACTACTGAACAAAATGAGAAATTTCAAATGTAATAGAGAAGACCACTACTGTAATCTACTGATTTACTGAGAAAGAAGATGTCAAGATGTCAAATATCAAGTTAAAGTCAGCATGAAATGGAAGTTGAGATTGTCTTTCCTTCCCAATTCTGAACAGTTTTAATTTCGTTGACAAATAATTTGTCGTATTTTTCGCCAACATTTTTTCACTGATGAAAACGATGATAACTAAATATAAAACAGACAAAAACTATAATGAAAATCTATTGGCCTTTTCGTCAATGAATAAGAACGAGACAAAAATGTTAGGAAGGGACGATTTGTGAAGAGATTCAATCACAATGAATCTCTTTGTGTGGTAGAGAGGTTTCATGTTGTTGTCAGATTTCATTGGTGATTTCAAATATGAAATTTAATCGAAAGCTTAGCGAACAGCTTTGGAGAATTTGATGTTTTCCCAATCAAAGAGATAGGAGAGGCGTTTCAAAGATGGCCGCCGAGTGAAACGACTTGTCTTAAAGTGACCTTGACTTTGCGCACCCATCTGAAGCATGCACACAGAAAGCCACCTCTCTGACAGCGTGCGAGTGCTGAATTGAGTTCTCTTATCGTGCTTAAAAGGACAAATACACACAAAAAATATATCAACCTGCCTGTTTTGGCGAGTATTCATTTAAACAGTCAGTTATGTCTTGAGTGAAAGTAAACAGCCTGGGAGAAAATGTTTTGGTTCGTTAGTTCTTTAAGTTAAGTGACTGTAGCCTAAACCTGCTGCTCTCGAGTCCTTAATGTTAATTCAAACAACAAAAGAAAAAGGGAACATCATTCACTGCTCTCGACTGAGTAACTTTAGTAGCTTTAATAAGGATCTATACAAGGAAGACTATGCACTGTTATTTTACATTTGATCACTTTATTAAATTTCTGTAGGTAGAACTGTATTTCTGACCTGAATACTACTGTTAGACCTACCTCACAAACTTAAAGCACAGTTTATTTAATTTCTGTCTTTGTTCTCTTGTATTTATTTGTTCTTATTTTTGTTTCTTATTTACTGAATGTTTGAATTTAGTCGACTAAATCTATTGTAGGTTTAGTCAACTAAAATCTTATGATATTTAGTCGACAAAAACTAGACTATAACTAAAACAATTGAGATGACTTACATATGACTAAAACTAAGGCTGCATTTGCACTGGCACAAACTAAAATCAGATTTTTTACTCACATCTGACACGTGTAAACCCATCCATTCTGAGCCACTTCCAAATGTGGTTTTAAATCAGATACATATCCGATATCTGGCTATCTGACCTACATCTAAACACATATATTCAATTCCACTTGAAATTCCAAGACACCACTAGACGGCTGTGACATGTTTACCCACAAAGACCACTTTTTAATGTGGAAGCTTTATATATTGGTAAGAATAGAAACATTCAGAAGAAACATAGAAACTTGTTTTCAACTCTCCCCTGTAAATTGTACAAATTGACAATTAACATTAATTAACACTGTTCTCAAACAAGAAAAAATGTAGGGAGGGACTTGATATTGTCTATTGGGAATTGATTGGATCACTGGACGATTGTGGTTTGCTATTGTGAGTGACAGGTTGACCCCGCCCTCACATCAGTAAACACGTCATCAGAGAAGAGATGAGATGTCACTGCAAGAGGGAGGGGAAGTTATTATGATTAAAGATTACAAGGGCACATAATAAAAAATAAAAAAAAAGATGTCCTCGAATAAATCATGTATAATAAATTCCATAAAAATAAAAATTCCATAAAAAACAAGAATTGTCAATTCTGATTTCATGGTGATTTTAAGATTAAATATTTTGGAAGGAACTATAATCCTTTAATACAAAAGAAAAAGAAAACAAAAAAATTACAAAGAACAACAAAGGAAAATGTTTATATTTTTGTTTGGTAATGCAATTACAGAACAGAACAAGACGAAAACATAACAAAAAACAACCTACGTATTGTTTTGTTTCTTTGTTGATTTAATGACAGCTAAATAAAATAAAACAATAAAAATAAAAAACAGTAATGCGATACTTATGTGATACTTATTTTCCAACAGCAGTGGTTTATATTTAATTCAGAAATTACCACAATGGATTAAACTAAATGCATTTTACAAATAATGTAAAATTCAATTGTTAATCACACTAACCCTTCATAATTATGCACTCAGTGTAAGAGGAATTGACTAAGCAGGCAGATTTCACAAGGCTGTTTTGTCTGTTTGTTCCTCACAGAGAGATCTGGACACTTGCCAGCCAACGGTGAACTGATGACTCATTCTGAGCATGGCAACAAGACAGAGGGAAGCGGACACTGTAATAGGCCTTTGCAGCAGTAATAAAAAAAAGAAAAAACTTGTACATAGATGATAGGACAGCAGGGACACAGGACGATATAGAAAGCTGATGAATCTTTGTATAAGCAACAATTAAATAAGCAATTAAGTTAACATTCTGCATTAATAGTCCTGTATATGTCACAAAAACAAAACAACATCTTTATCATCTTACTTGTTTGTTGATTACTGAGCAAAACCAAACCAAACAAAGCATAAACAAAAAGAAACAAAAAAACAAAGTAAAATAAAATAACTAAAACAAACAAATAAACAAAAAAAAATCAAAGCAAGCATGAATTAAAACAAAAAGAAAAACAATGAATAATAAACAAACAAAAAAGATAAAAGGAAGCTGATATCACAGAGTATACTGAAACAAGTAACAAAATCCTCTAGGCCTTGTTTGAATAAACAAGTAAATATAGAAGGCTAAAACAACCTATTGTAAGAAAGAAAGAAGCATTCTCCATTCACAACCGTAAAAATGTAACTCACCAATATGACACTTTAGATTATTTTCCGAACATCAATAAATACTAAGAAATGTTAAACCAATATTATACTTCATATGAAACACTACACTGTTGTAGTAAACTACAATTTAGTGATTAAGCGTGTGATCAGTAATTGCTCCAGCTTGCAGAATTCAATAATAAACACATACATTACAATAACTGCGGCCCATTATATTTGTATTATGACATATGATAATATGTTTTCAGACAAAAAGCTTTGCTATTAGCAGAGGCTGTGGAAATATTTCTAGTATTGATGACTGTACAGTATATGCTACTGTATCTTGTTCCTGCCATAGTTACAAGAACAGAGACAAATCTCATGTTCCACCACAGGCATCCAATCAGGATGCAAGGAAATACAAGCCAATTCATAACGATTGCCGATAACCCTACGCTAACCTTGCATAACAGTGTGGCGGACTGTGCGGAGAACAGGAGAAACTGAGTGTTTTATGAAGGTGATAAAGTACAAGACTCCATTAGGTTTGCCAGTGATTGTCTATTTTGTTTCTCGTGCTCCACTGGACCTGTTATCAAAACCAATCTCAGTGTCATTGCAGAGGCACAATCCATCCACATGAATCAAAATGGGCTGACACATCTTATGTAAGAACTGGATCTACTTATGAAACATTGGATGGCATCCCTGAAAGAGCTGTCGGAAGTAAGAGTTCTTATGCAAATAAGGTGAGGTTTGCGAGCTGTTTTGAAAGCACAAAACTAAAATTGGTAGACATAATTCATATAAGTTATTCATTATATATGTAAGTGCGCCATCAAGCTATAGCTCTGATCACTATGTGATATCCAGAGCCAACAATTCTTGAACCCTACATATTAAACGTCAGTACGTGACACTGTTTGTGTTACAAACCTGATTGATACCCCAAATAATGTGGCTTGCTGAAGAGAGATGTGTGCTATTGCTTGTCTAAGGCATCAGATGTACATTTTTGCCTGGTGAACAATAAAACAGCCCAAAAAGTCCCATTCAACCTACAGTGAAGGACCTTTAGAAAACCACATAGCAACACACTGAAAACACCTTAGATATGTCATAGCAACACTCTAAACCACTCAACACCTTAGCAACTACATAGCAACACTAACTCACTCAGAAAACCTTAGCAACTGCATAGCAACACTCTAAACCACTCAAAACACCTTGGCAACTCCAAAGCAACATCACTCTAATACACTCAGAACACCTTGGCAACTCCATAGCAACACTCTAATACACTCAGAATACCTTGGCAACTGCATAGCAACATTCTAACACACTCAGAACACCTTGGCAACTGCATAGAAACACTCTAAAGCACTCAGAACACCTTGGCAACCCCATAGCAACACTCTAACACACTCAGAACACCTTGGCAACCCCATAGCAACACTCTAACACACTCAGAACACTGTGCCAACTGCATAGAAACACTCTAAAGCACTCAGAACACCTTGGGAAACCCATAGCAACACACATTCAGAACACCTTGGCAACTGCATAGCAACACTCTAACACACCCAGAACACCTTGGCAACCCCATAGCAACAGACACTCAGAACAGCTTGGCAACCCCATAGAAACACTCTAACACACTCAGAACACCTTGGCAACCCCACAGAAACACACACTCAGAACACCATGGCAACTGCATAGCAACACTCTAACACAGTCTGAACACCTTGGCAACTACATAACAACTCTCTAACACACTCGGAACACCTTGACAACTGCATAGCAACACTCTAACATACTCAGAACACCTCGGCAACTGCATAGCAACACTCTAACATACTCAGAACACCTTGGCAACCCCACAGAAACACACACTCAGAACACCATGGCAACTGCATAGCAACACTCTAACACAGTCTGAACACCTTGGCAACTACATAACAACTCTCTAACACACTCGGAACACCTTGACAACTGCATAGCAACACTCTAACATACTCAGAACACCTTGGCAACCCCATAGAAACACTCTAACACACTCATAACACCTTGGCAACCCCATAGAAACACTCTAACACACTCAGAACGCATTGGCAACTGCATAGCAACACTCTAACACACTCTGAACACCTTGGCAACCCCATAGAAACACTCTAACACACTCATAACACCTTGGCAACCCCATAGAAACACTCTAACACACTCAGAACACCTTGGCAACCCCACAGAAACACTCTAGAGCACTCAGAACACCTTCGCAACCAGATAGCAGCATGCTTAACCATTTACAACCTAAACCTAAGCACTGAGAACACCTTGGCAACTCCACAGCAACCACTCACAACAACACCTTAGCTGTTGCACAAGTAAGCACTACACAAACTAGCACCAAAAATCTCATTCAGATAAAGTATGCATTGCCAGAGACAAAGATCAGACTGGATCAATATTTTATTTGACTTTAGCAGTGGTAGCTCTAGCATGGTATCATTATCCAGAGCCCCAAGGATTTAACAACATCAAGCTAATTTTTATGTAGAATATGTTGCAGTTTATTCAAAGCATCCTGGTGCATTACAGCACCCAGCGAAAGGGTAATGAAAGCAGAGGGTTACAAAGCACTCTGGGGACATGAGATAAAAGCCAGTAATGGTTCATTGCTGAAGAATAAGCGGAGCCTATAATGGCCATTAGAAAGTAATGCATTAAACATCTCATTAACCCCTTTCATGGACGCAGCCTCTATGTTACACTTTAGCCTAGTTAATAAATGCATGGATTTTTTTTAAACCACTACATGAAACAAATACGTGAGAAGTCTTTACAGATACGGTGCATCTTTATCGAGAGATTGTGGTTTCTCTGATTGGAATAACTCAACTATGTGTGGTAGTGATAAGGTGATGTGTTGAGATGAAAGTAAGATGTTTCTTTGCTAAAGGAACCTACACACCATGGTGAGGCTTATTCACCGTCAAAGAAAAGTCCATGAGCCATCATGAGTCACCAGGGGACTGTAGGATGGGTTTCATTATGATAACGGAGGCCTTTCATTACAGTCTCACTCATTAGATGGGTATTACAGCCACAAAAAAACAATTAATCACAACCAGTACTGATCAACATGAAGATCTTCACCAGCTGCTCATGTGATCTCAGCAAAATGCCTCTGGAGAAGGAATTCTGGGTAATATAATATAAAGAACTTTCCATTAATAGGGTCTGAAATTCTTAAACTGATCATTAGCAGAAAAAAAAATGTGAAAAAAAGACTTTAACATTCAGAAAAAATTGATCATCAGTCTAAAGACGTCAAATTAAACATGAGCTGTTTTACTTTGGAATTAGGACTGGATTGCAGATTTATTTTAAATTAAGATGTCACTCAGTAAAGTGTTACACGCAACTTTAATAATTGTTTATGTACAGTATATCCTAAAAGAAAAAATATGGGATTTGCACCTAAAAACAAAAACAAAATGAGACACCAAACGTACCTTATTCTTGGAAATCCACCTTAGACATATCTTATTCTGTGAGTTTATTTAAAGGCTGCAATGCGCACATTTTTAAAGACTGCATTATAGAAGAGCATCCACATAAATGTCTATCAGAATCGTAATAAAATCTCATTTAACTGTCACTATGTCCACGACCAGGGACTCGGACGGACATGGCCAAGAAAACAGCAGTAAATCATCTGTACGTGATGCAGCGCAGCATCCTGAATCATATCATATTATCCTTTCAAGCTTTACACACCAGGGCAAACATCACACCAATCTATCAATCTCACATCACACATAATGGACATTAGAACTGAACATAATACACTCTCAGTTGAAGTGAGAGCGATGCATTTTGCGTAGCCTGATAGTTTGGTGAAAGATGGCAATGATATTGGAATAGAAGGTCGATGAGAGCTTTGAGACAGCTCAGGGAACATCAAGAGAAACTACTAGAACATTGTGGTTGGCATTGAGTTGCTGATGATTAAAGATCAATCATATGTCCCATAATCAATATGTCATGGCAAGTAATTTACATCAAAACACTGATTCTTTCGTAACAGCTCCATAAAATCTAAAAGCTGAGTCACTGAGAGAACAACAAAGCAAAGTAGGCAGATACCTACTAAATTTCCTTCACAGAAACTGACTTATGAAAACGTAAGTGGTATGTACAGCATTGGAAATGTCCTGGCTATGAGTCAATGGGGAAGTACACTAGCTACAGCTCAGCCAATCAAAGCCTTTTGTTAGGCTTCTGTATTACCGTAATTGGGTCGTTTGACTGTAAACTGACACTGTACCCCTTTCTCCTGTATCTGTTTTTAATTTCTTAAAGTAGACACTTGATCTTCAAACGACGGCGATTAACAGCATATCCTGAAACCCGAGAGCAATATGTCAATCCTATTAGAACAGAAAGCAAACAATTTGTTTTATTTATACCTAATGCACAGAGGGAATGGACAACAGCCAGGTCGAATAACAACACAAGGCTTTATTTCTTTATGTTATAGTGAATAGGAATCTACAAAGGAATGAACCAGACCTGATGTGATACTTTGCGAGTCTGTGCCTAATCAAGAGATTGAGTTCCAGGTGTTTCGTAAGGTTTGAAAAGCGATCCTACACCGTGTGAGAAATGCAGGTAACAGCGCTTACCCAAAAAGTCTCCATTTCAACCACTGAAAAACCATGCTAGAAGCATCTTAGGAACACAAAGTTTGTTACAATGTTAATTAAAGAACAAGTTATGATAATGCAATGCAAATGTTGTTAGTGTTTTTTCATGACAATTCATAACTATTTTACTGGTGATTTTGATGATTTCATACGGATTTGTGATCTCATTCATACATTTTTGTACAATCTGCTCACACCCCATCAAGGGTTAGGTTTAGGGGTGGCGTTAGGGTGGAGCTTCATGCTTAAAGGGTTAGTTCACCCAGAAATTAAAATTCTGTCATTTACAGTTTTTTACAGACGCTAGGACACATTTCTCAATACTTAGGTCACTTTTGCAAAACTCTTCACACAGTTCTCCTAACCAACTTTCAGCTTGGCAAAGCAGTTCATTTCACATTCAAAATGCACTACAACTACCAAAACACTGTATTCAGGTCTCAAATCAACTTATTCTTTCAGAACACTAGCAAAGGTTGACAGCCGACAAACACACTTTGTCACCCACAAAACAATGACCTAAAAAACACTAACAACATGTAGCATTATACAATGTTTTCTTGTGTAAAACAAGGACATATCTCTGTTTATAATTCACTGCAATATATGTTACTGGAATGAATCAGACATGATGCAGAATTTGTCAATATTTTATGTCGTTTATTTATTTTTATAATTTTTTATAATTCCAAAGTACAAGAATTTGTATACACACCATCCACTGATACAGATACAATTCAATTGTTGTTATAGCATTTAATTTTAAGATTTAAAATATATTTCATTAAAATATTACTGTAGGAATGTAGCAAATTGCTGTCTTATTCAGTTTTGTATTATGTTATTGTTTTGAACATAAGTTTAACAGTTTTGAAAACAGTATGTAAGCATGTGCAAATTGGCTTGTACGTACAAAGAGTTTTAGCAGTTGTTGTGTCTGAGTGAGAAAAGAATTCATGAAATTTGAGAGATGTAGTCATTGAATGCATTTTGTGCCAAAGCAATGATAACTGATCCTCAGTTTAGCCCATATAGACTTCTGTTGTGCTCACTGTGTGAAGAATTTTGCAAAAGTGACCTAAGTATTGAGAAATGTGTCCTAGCGTCTGTAAAAAACTGTAATACTCACCCTCATGTCGTTCCACACCTGTAAGACCTTCATTCATCTTCGGAACACAAATTAAGATATTTTTGATAAAATCCCATGGCTCAGTGAGGCCTCCATTGACAGCAAGATAATTAACACTTTCACTTTTTCACTTTTTGTGCGGCAAAAAACACCAAAATAACAAATTTATTCAACAATATCTAGTGATGGGCGATTTCAAAACATTGCTTCATGAAGCTTCGAAGCTTTACGAATCTTTTGTTTCGAATCAGCGGGTATCAAACTGCCAAAGTCATGCGATTTTAGTAAACGAGGATTCGTTACATTATAAGTGTTTCGAAATTGGTTCACCACTGGGGGGCGTGACTTTGGCAGTTTGATACGCGCTCTGAACCACTGATTCGAAACAAAAGATTCGTAAAGCTTCATGAAGCAGTGTTTTGAAATCGCCCATCACTAGGTATTGTTGATTAAAGTTATTATTTGTTTTTTGCCGCACAAAAGTATTCTTATCACTTTAATGTAGTCACATGAAGTGTTTTAAATATGTCGGATTTCATCAAAAATATCTTAATTTGTGTTCTGAAGATGAACGAAGGTCTTACGGGTGTGGAACGACATGAGGGTGAGTAATTAATGACAGAATTTTCATTTTTTGGGTGAACTAACCCTTTAATTTTTATATAAATCGCCAATTTGCAAAATAATTGCATTTTCTCATGAAATCGGGTTGGGTATTCATACATGTTCTAGTACATGAACATTTTCCTACAATTGAATTAAGATTGTAAGCATATGAACACATATGAACTTTCAACATGGCTTCATAAGTAGTTTATTTGTTAGTGAAATTGTATTAATTCATATAGTTTGGTTGTAGAAAAATTTATGACCCAACCATAATTGAAATAGAAAAAAAAATACATAAAAGTTGGACATTTTTGTATGATCCAAGTGGTCCATTATCATTTGATTTTATATATTTGATCTTGTACAAATATATATCTATAGATCTTCCTCAAATATATATATCTACATTTGCCTAATTTGACATTATAACAATTAAATCTGAAAAGTTTCTTGAAAGGTTTTCCATCATTGACTGATAAATGAGACTCCCGCAATGGGATTGAATCTGAGTAACTCGGTCATATGCAGCAGTATTGTTGCAAACCTTTCATTAATGTCAATTTCAATCAGCCCTCAGAAGACTCACAAATATTTGTACATTTATAAAGTTTATGTTTGCACTGTAGATACTGTTAATATGTTGTATTATATGTATTCTTGTCTATGCAAACATACTAAAATGCGCATATAATGTATGTGTAAACTTTATGTAATAGCTATAAAAATGAATGAGATCACCCTGAGTATGTGTATATAATGCACCGAAGCAGCACTGGGATGCAAGATAAAAGCAACATTGTAAGAGGATTCTTAGTAGCTGTAACTAATGGCTGGCCTGCTTAAGCTGAGCTGTAAAATACGGCCGAGTCAATAACTGTGACTGAGCCTATTTGTGTTTACAGAGCCACTAGAGCAGAAGGAAATTGTGTGAAAAACAGTGAGATTGCTCGGGAAAATCACAATTTTGGGCTTTAAAAAATTATCTACTGCTTTTGAAATATAAAATCAGAAAGAAAAAAGCGTTTTATACGTTAATTCCAGACAAAATAATTTCAACCTCCTCAGGGGCCAATCATACAGAATGGGTTTTGTTGAATGGTATTCAATTTATTTTAACTTGAGCGCCACATTTTAAGAATGCTGTATTATGTGCGAGACGCAAATGCAACGGTCAAACACATCTGTCTATCACATGTATACAATGAAAAACAATGGGAAAGAAGGGCAGCGGAAGGCAAAAGCGTGTTCAGTGTGAACGGCCCCTAATTGTAATTCAGATCAAGTTATGGTTGCCTCAATTTATTACCAACAATTTCATTACATACAAAATGAGCGCCCATGATGACATAAAACCTGCCTTATAAACAACATTCTTAGACTATGTAATATTAAAAGCTGAAAAATGTAATTTACAACTTCACTGCAGTAGCTGTGCAATGAAGCATCTACTGTTTAATCACCCAGTTATCCTGTTGCCATTGTTTACTTATATGCTAAATAGAATAATATTTAACAATATAAACAAAAATTTATACATGCTATACTTCTTTATTTATAAAACTATCAGAACTTACAAGCTATGTAGAGAAAATGGGTAAATTGGATGGCAGCCACCTGGTCTAATTGAGGCTGGCAGAGAAATTGAGTGATGGAATCTAGTTTTAGCTTGGAGCTCATGCTGATTAATACCAACAAACCTTTCGGATTGAAAGCCGATTAGTACAGCTACACTGAATGATGCTGCATTGGGCCAAAAGTACAGCGTTATATATGTATATACCAACGGCTTACAACCGAGGCAATGTCATGTTAGTGGCTAAAGACAATTACACGCTTTGCTGCTTGCTGCATGGCCTGTCAGAGAGAGATTCTGATAGAGCCACAAAAAAGCAAGAAAAAAAATCACATTCTTGCAGACAGAGCGAGGCTATAAATCTCAATTGGATGGGATGTAATCTCTCTCACAATGTTTACCAGGACAAATGTTTCTCGCTTAAGAACATTGGCTTCTAATTCAAAGAATGCCTCTGTAGAGCTTTCCAAAAGCGTTTCTTTCGAGGAAAAAAGTATGCTTACATTTTACTCAAGTACTAAAAAGTAGTGAAAAAGTTCAATCTAATTGAAAATGTACTATTTTAGCTTTTTAGAGTATCATATTGTTAGCTTAGCTACATGCTAATGTCAAAACAGCTGAAGAACAGCAGAGAAATCTTGTATTTAGTGGCATGGCTTGGTTTTCTGGGTCACCTGACTTAAGACAAATTGACTAAAAATATAGCTATATATGATAGATATTTTATTCAATACTGAAGAGTAGCGCTAAAATGCACAATCTCCTTAAAATTGGACTATTTTAATCTATATGTAACACTGTTAGCTTAGAGTTGCTGACTATGCCCAAATGCCTATAAGTAGAGAAAAAAGTTGGCTGTAAATTTATATATACACCAATCGATACTGAAAAGTAGCACCGAAAAAGGTTAATCCAACTAAAAATGTACTATTTTAAACAATAATTGTATACTAGGTATTTGTGTGCTTTTTAGAGTATCACATTGTTAGCTTAGCTACATGCTAATGTCAAACAGTTGAAAGGTGCCCTAGAATTAAAAAGTGAATTTATCTTGGCATAGTTAAATAACAAGAGTTCAGTACATGGAAATGACATACAGTGAGTCTCAAACTCCATTGTTTCCTCCTTCTTATATAAATCTCATTTGTTTAAAAGACCTCCGACCAACAGGCGAATCTCAACATAACACCGACTGTTACGTAACAGTCGGGATCATTAATATGTACGCCCCCAATATTTGCATATGCCAGCTCATGTTCAAGGCATTACACAAGGGCAGCCAGTATTAACATCTGGATCTGTGCACAGCTGAATCATCAGACTATGTAAGCAAGTAAGGACAATAGCGAAAAATGGCAGATCGAGCAATAATAACTGACATGATCCATGATATCATGATATTTTTTGTGATATTTGTAAATTGTCTTTCTAAATGTTTCGTTAGCATGTTGCTAATGTACTGTTAAATGTGGTTAAAGTTACCATAGTTTATTATTCACGGAGACAAGACTGTCATTATTTTCATTTTTTAAACACTTGCAGTCTGTATAATTCATAAACACAACTTCATTCTTTATAAATCTCTCCAACAGTGTGTAATGTTAGCTTTAGCCACGGAGCACTATCAAACTCATTCAGAATCAAATGTAAACATCCAAATAAACACTGTACTTGCGCGATTAGACGTTGCATGACGAACACTTTGTAAAGATCCATTTTGAGGGTTATATTAGCTGTTTGAACTTTTTTTAATGTTGTTTAAGGCAAGCGCGAGCTCCGTGGGCGGGGAGCGTGAGCATTTAAAGGGGCCGCAGCCTAAATCGGCTCATATTTAATGATGCCCCAAAAAAATTAATTAAAAAAAAATCTATGGGGTATTTTGAGCTGAAACTTCACAGACACATTCAGGGGACACCTTAGACCTATATTACATCTTTTAAAAAGACGTTCTACGACACCTTTGTAATAAATCGTGAGACAAATCTTGTCAAATTTGGTTGAAATATTTTATGAAGTGAATCTCTTGTGTGCCTCATGTAAACTGCCTATGTAGAGTGCTCCAAATGATGAAGTCGAGAAAAAAATTACATTTCATTCAGTACTAAAAATACAGCGACAAAAAAGTTCAATCCAACTAAAAATGTACTGCTTTAGCAAATAATTGTTTTTATGCTTGTTGGAGTATCACATTGTTAGCTTAGCTACATGCTAATGTCAAACAGTTGAAATCAATTGACCCTTCGCCGGAAGTTTGATTGACAAGCGATCTAACCAATCATAACGCTGAATCCGCCATTTTGTCTGACAAAGCAGAGTTAGAAGATTAACCTCGGTGGACAACATTCCTTCTGATGTTCATTCATGTTTATTTGATGCTATAAATGAACTAGTATGAAGAGATGATCGGTTAACGAGCCGCTTGAGCTGAGACGCTACAGCAATCTGTCACGACACATTAAAGAGCCACAAAACGGTTTTTATTGTTCAAATTTCTTTAAAAAAATGACACAATTTGACAGCTGGGACTTTGTTTAATATCATAAGTAACCTGCTCTGTCTTGTCTGTTTTTCACTCTGTGTGGCGTGACAGCGCCATGGCTTGTCGGACAAAGCAACAGTAACTAAGGGAGGCGGGTCTTTGCGAAGGGTCAATTGTGGGATGAATCTCTTGTGCACTTCATGTGACTAGCGCTATACTGAAAAATACAGTTAAAATAGATCTTTAATTAAAAAATTAACTATCCGATTAAAATTTGACTATTTTATCAAATATTTGTTGGCAATATGTAGTTAGCTTTTCAAATCTCTTCTGTTTTACAATAATTTATGTAGAATGATGTGCAGAATTGCCTATGTAGAGTGTTCAAAATCGAGAACTACCAAAGCTACCCAAGTTTTACCCAATATTTGTGTTGCTGCTGATGTTCCAAATCAGTCACTTATGAGTTTCCTTACAATGCAGCTGCATATGTAGAGAGCAAGTGAGCTCAACAGAGTTTTAGATTAGCGTTCAGAGCTCAGCGGCTCTTAAATTTACATAAATAGTGGCTCACATAAATGGCAATTCCCATAAAAAGAGCCTTTATAATGGTCAGGTTCTCTTTATTAGATCTCAGGTTTCATCTGAGCAACCGTATGAATTTCAGTCAAACAAATGGTGCCCAGCTTGTGAATGGAATACTAATGAAGCCAGTGGACTGTTAAATGTAGACTGGTCTGTATGAATGAGCATGGATGAATATCACTGGAGCTGAACTGCTGACGAGGGAAAAATCAGTTGTATGAATGGGGTGAGAGAGATATATAGATCTTACACATGGTTAGTAAGAGCAAGTGGAATGCAGTGGAGTTGAACGAAATGGTAGAACACAATACTATAACACAATAGCTGTTTACTTAAAATTTCTGCTTTTATTGAATATGAAAGTTGTCAATTTCAGATTCATATTGTACTTTTCTTTTTGTTTAACAAATTATACCATTTTTAAATCCCTTCTGCTGGATTCCAAAGGATTATTTCCCAAAATAAGCACAGAAAATAACCAAAAAAAGTCTATACTCACCGAAGAATCTCTTTGCGGGTGAAGAAGGTGCAGTCCTAAGATGAAAAAGGAAAGATAATCACTTCTCTCAACACGCATAAAGTATAATATACATTTCATAATACAAATTTTTTTGGGGAAAAAAAAAAAAAACGATTAGTAAGCATAATTTCTAACTGAATTTTTTTCTAAGTATTATTCCTGCTTTGCTAACTTTTGGAAGACTTATGCTGCCTTCACATGTTATCGGAAATTTGATAATTCCCACTTCTGAAGTCGTGATTGCGAGGTCATCGCATTCAAGTTTCAAAATGGTAGGGCGTTCATGTGCAATTTTTACCTAGGAAACTCGTATTTGGGTCAATGACGGGTCATTTTTTTTGTCTTAATAATAATAAAAAACAAAGATATGACATCCAAAGAATGTAAGGTAGTACAACTAGATCTCTTCTATTGAATCCAAAAGGTTTTAATTATATTTTGCTACATATAAAGGTATTTTAAAGATTTTGAAGTGTCAAAAGGTCATTCGGTTTAACCATCCAAAGGCCAATACAGCCATTTAATTTGTGATTGAAATATCTAAAAATGTAATAAATGTATATATTTTTTATTCTGGCATGATTTTATAACATCATATATCAACATAGTGCAAAATGGTATTAAAATTATGTGTAGAAGTCGTTGCTTTGTTATGAGAAAGAATGTCCGGAAAAATGAATTTCATTGATGTCATTCGGAGTAACAAAAATAAAGGGACCATTTTGGATCAAGTCATACGTTCAATATCATGTGACAGGATGTGACATCATTCAGACACATGCACAGGAGCACATGGTCATGAAGCAAAGTAACTAACTCTTTTCATATTTTCACTTGCTCATACGCATTTCCTGAAACATCAGGTCATTCGGTACAACCGCTATAAAACATGGAAAATGTTTAAAAATTTGTACTAGATATAAAAAATGTTTGATTGTCCTATTGGTAGATATCAGCCTGTTAGCATTGTTTGAAAATATCGTCATTCGGTAAAACCGAAATTTTGGTTAAACCAAATTACTTTTTTGGGGACAAATCTTGTAAACAAAATTACAAAAGCAGCGTTAATTGATTATAAAAACCACATAATCTCCCGTAAACAGTTAATAAAACATATATCCATAAATATATCTCCATTATGTTTTTTTACACTTTTAAAAACCTTATTTGTCAATGACCTATTTACGATTACAATTCCAAGAGCATGTGAAGGCAGCATTAGCCACTGAATTAGGCCACACCCTCTCACCAAAGCCCCACCCTCCAAAAATTTCAGCCAGTAAACAAGAGCACACGAAATGATTCCCAAGAGAGAACTTCTGATTGGCAGAAAGCTTTTTTAACCTATTTTAGTGATATATTTGACAGATAGTAGTGCAATATTGAACACACACACACACATTATGTGAGAAAAAGTAAAAAAAAATTAAAAAAGTAAAATAATTTTTAAATTTACAATACCTTCAAAAAATTCAGTTTGGTAAGATTTTTTTCATGTTTTTGAAAGTCTCTTATACTCAACAAGGCTGCGTTTATTACAGTGAAAAAGTAATATTGTGAAATTTTATTACAATTTAAAATAACCATTTTCTATTTTATGTATTTTTTTTATTCCTGTGATGCAAAGCTGAATTTTCAGCATCATTACTCCAGTCTTCAGTGTCACATGATCCTTCAGAAATCATTCTAATATGCTGATTTGCTGCTCAAGAAACATTTTCATATTATAATCATCAATATTGAAAACATTTGTGCAGCTTAATAATTTATTGAAAACCCTGATCCTTTCCTCAATATTCTTCAGTGAATAGAAAGTTCAAAATAGCAGCATTTATTTGAAATCTTTTGTAACATAAATATCTTTAATGCTTTTGACCAATTTAATGCATCCTTGCTGAATAGAAGTATTAATTTTCCTGATCCTCGTGTACAGCAACTTCGAGTTATCCTGTTTTAAATTAGCTATAAAGACAAAGGGAAAGCACGTGAACCGTGAATCTGACACGTTAAGGAACAGTTTTGCACTCAAACTGCATGACTGCACGTGGATCAACACCTGAGCTCCTTGTCGGCCTTTTCAACATCTTTTGTATTAGCACACAAAGCCTCTTAGGTTTCACTGTGTATGATAAGTGTTACCCGTCACAAAAACACACATGAAATGAGGCCTGGCAATATGACCGCAGGGAATGGCGACAGCTGCCGACCCACTGTAGCACGATTCTCCTAAAAACCCATTATGAGACTGTTCCCAGGTCTGTGGATACTATCTTACCTCACCGTAGCCGTGTCGACCTGAGCCGGCAGATTTATTAGCTAATGATTAAGCTCTCCTTTATGATGTTTACCCGAACACCCAGCCAGCTTTATGCTAAAAAAACAACCATCCTCCAAATCAACGGAGCAGCTTGGAAGACCGTTCCATGATTTACGCACACAAGCCTTTGAGTACTGTTAATTGCTCGTTAATTTGAAATATTGAGGCTTGAATCTGTAAGATGTGAGGTAAGGCCACAGCTGCGAGTTATTAGCGAAGAGGATAGATGACCCGGTGTTAAATTATTACCATAGATCTAAGCCCACATATCTAACAGAGAAATGGCTTTTTCATAACTTTTTATAATAACGTCATAGAGATGTAAAATAAAGGTACGAGAGCAGTTGTTACAAATCCTAAATGTAGGTAATAGTCCTGCACTCTAAAAATATTCATATAAATAAATATGGGTCATCGAAATTCAGAATTTACCTCATTGTGATCAGTTATGAGATGTCTGGCATTTTATGGTACTTTTATGGTTGTTTTCTTCCATTTTTGGTAGAGCTGGAAAAAAAACCTATGTCGCCATTCAGCATCACAGCAAAATAAACCAAATTTTGCTTGAGTTGGGAATGTGAATTTGCAATCAGGAAACAAGAAACATCCCTGTATTAGTTTTCTTAGCAGGCTGCATGTAAAAACAAACATATGACGCAGCCAGTGTATTCTGATTCACCAACAAAAGACTCTAATGAACCAGTTCTTTTTAGAAAATAAAAAACATACATCTGATCTGTGTAACCAGTGTATTCCGATTCACAAACAAACGACTCTAATGAACCGGTTCTTTTTAGTAAATCAAAAAACATACATCTGCGTAACCAGTGTATTCCGATTCACAAACAAACGACTCTAATGAACCAGTTCTTTTTAGTAAATCAAAAAACATACATCTGCGTAACCAGTGTATTCCGATTCACAAACAAACGACTCTAATGAACCAGTTCTTTTTAGTGAATCAAAAAAACATACATCTGATCTGCGTAACCAGTGTATTCCGATTCACAAACAAACGAATCTAATGAACCGGTTCTTTTTAGAGAATCAAAAAAACATACATCTGCGTAACCAGTGTATTCCGATTCACAAACAAACGACTCTAATGAACCAGTTCTTTTTAGAGAATCAAAAACATACATCTGCGTAACCAGTGTATTCCGATTCACAAGAAAACGACTCTAATGAACCAGTTCTTTTTAGTGAATCAAAAAAAATACATCTGATCTGCGTAACCAGTGTATTCCGATTCACAAACGACTCTAATGAACCAGTTCTTTTCAGAGAATCAAAAAACATACATCTGCGTAACCAGTGTATTGCGATTCACAAAAAAATGACTCTAATGAACCAGTTCTTTTTAGAGAATCAAAAAAACATACATCTGCGTAACCAGTGTATTGCGATTCACAAACAAACGACTCTAATGAACCAGTTCTTTTTAGAGAATCAAAAAACATACATCTGCGTAACCAGTGTATTCCGATTCACAAACAAACGACTCTAATGAACCAGTTCTTTTTAGAGAATCAAAAAAACATACATCTGCGTAACCAGTGTATTCCGATTCACAAACAAACGACTCTAATGAACCAGTTCTTTTTAGAGAATCAAAAAACATACATCTGATCTGCGTAACCAGTGTATTCCGATTCACAAACAAACGACTCTAATGAACCAGTTCTTTTTAGAGAATCAAAAACATACATCTGCGTAACCAGTGTATTCCGATTCACAAACAAACGACTCTAATGAACCAGTTCTTTTTAGAGAATCAAAAAACATACATCTGCGTAACCAGTGTATTCCGATTCACAAACAAACGACTCTAATGAACCAGTTCTTTTTAGTGAATCAAAAAAATACATCTGATCTGCGTAACCAGTGTATTCCGATTCACAAACGACTCTAATGAACCAGTTCTTTTTAGAGAATCAAAAACATACATCTGCGTAACCAGTGTATTCCGATTCACAAACAAACGACTCTAATGAACCAGTTCTTTTTAGAGAATCAAAAACATACATCTGCGTAACCAGTGTATTCCGATTCACAAACAAACGACTCTAATGAACCAGTTCTTTTTAGTGAATCAAAAAAATACATCTGATCTGCGTAACCAGTGTATTCCGATTCACAAACGACTCTAATGAACCAGTTCTTTTCAGAGAATCAAAAACATACATCAGCGTAACCAGTGTATTGCGATTCACAAACAAACGACTCTAATGAACCAGTTCTTTTTAGAGAATCAAAAAAACATACATCTGCGTAACCAGTGTATTCGATTCACAAACAAACGACTCTAATGAACCAGTTCTTTTTAGAGAATCAAAAAAACATACATCTGATCTGCGTAACCAGTGTATTCCGATTCACAAACAAACGACTCTAATGAACCAGTTCTTTTTAGAGAATCAAAAAACATACATCTGTGTAACCAGTGTATTCCGATTCACAAACAAACGACTCTAATGAACCAGTTCTTTTTAGAGAATCAAAAACATACATCTGATCTGCGTAACCAGTGTATTCCGATTCACAAACAAACGACTCTAATGAACCAGTTCTTTTTAGAGAATCAAAAACATACATCTGCGTAACCAGTGTATTCCGATTCACAAACAAACGACTCTAATGAACCAGTTCTTTTTAGTGAATCAAAAAAATACATCTGATCTGCGTAACCAGTGTATTCCGATTCACAAACGACTCTAATGAACCAGTTCTTTTCAGAGAATCAAAAACATACATCTGCGTAACCAGTGTATTGCGATTCACAAACAAACGACTCTAATGAACCAGTTCTTTTTAGAGAATCAAAAAACATACATCTGTGTAACCAGTGTATTGCGATTCACAAACAAACGACTCTAATGAACCAGTTCTTTTTAGAGAATCAAAAAACATACATCTGTGTAACCAGTGTATTGCGATTCACAAACAAACGACTCTAATGAACCAGTTCTTTTTAGTGAATCAAAAAAACATACATCTGCGTAACCAGTGTATTGCGATTCACAAACGACTCTAATGAACCAGTTCTTTTCAGAGAATCAAAAACATACATCTGATCTGCGTAACCAGTGTATTGCGATTCACAAACAAACGACTCTAATGAACCAGTTCTTTTTAGAGAATCAAAAAACATACATCTGCGTAACCAGTGTATTCCGATTCACAAACAAACGACTCTAATGAACCAGTTCTTTTTAGTGAATCAAAAACATACATCTGATCTGTGTAACCAGTGTATTGCGATTTACAAACAAACGACTCTAATGAACCTGTTCTTTTTAGAGAATCAAAAACATACATCTGATCTGCGTAACCAGTGTATTGCGATTTACAAACAAACGACTCTAATGAACCAGTTCTTTGTAGAGAATCAAGAAAACATACATCTGCGTAACCAGTGTATTCGATTCACAAACAAACGACTCTAATGAACCAGTTCTTTTTAGTGAATCAAAAACATACATCTGATCTGCGTAACCAGTGTATTCCGATTCACAAACAAACGACTCTAATGAACCAGTTCTTTTTAGAGAATCAAGAAAACATACATCTGCGTAACCAGTGTATTGCGATTCACAAACAAACGACTCTAATGAACCAGTTCTTTTTAGTGAATCAAAAACATACGTCTGTGTAACCAGTGTATTCGATTCACAAACAAACGACTCTAATGAACCAGTTCTTTTTAGAGAATCAAGAAAACATACATCTGCGTAACCAGTGTATTGCGATTCACAAACAACTCTAATGAACCAGTTCTTTTTAGTGAATCAAAAACATACGTCTGTGTAACCAGTGTATTCCGATTTACAAACAAACGACTCTAATGAACCAGTTCTTTTGTAGAGAATCAAAAAACATACATCTGCGTAACCAGTGTATTCGATTCACAAACAAACGACTCTAATGAACCAGTTCTTTTTAGTGAATCAAAAACATACATCTGATCTGCGTAACCAGTGTATTGCGATTCACAAACAAACGACTCTAATGAACCAGTTCTTTTTAGTGAATCAAAAACATACGTCTGTGTAACCAGTGTATTCGATTCACAAACAAACGACTCTAATGAACCAGTTCTTTTTAGAGAATCAAAAAACATACATCTGCGTAACCAGTGTATTGCGATTCACAAACAAACGACTCTAATGAACCAGTTCTTTTTAGTGAATCAAAAACATACGTCTGTGTAACCAGTGTATTCCGATTTACAAACAAACGACTCTAATGAACCAGTTCTTTGTAGAGAATCAAGAAAACATACATCTGCGTAACCAGTGTATTCGATTCACAAACAAACGACTCTAATGAACCAGTTCTTTTTAGTGAATCAAAAACATACGTCTGTGTAACCAGTGTATTCCAATTCACAAACAAATTATGCTTTGAAAGGGTTAGTTCACCTAAAAATGAAATTTCTGTCATTAATTACTCACCCTCATGTTGTTCCAAACCCGTAAGACCTTTTTTCATCTTCTGAACACAAATTAAGATATTTTTGATGAAATCCGAGAGGTTTTTTATCCCCTATAGAAGCAACGTAATTACCACATTCAAGATCCAGAAAAGTAGTAAAGACATTGTTAAAATAGTCCATGTGACAACAGTGGTTCAACCTTAATGTTATGAAATTACAAGAATACTTTTTGTGCGCAAAACCAAAACATTCGTGATATTAAGGATGAACCACTGTAGTCACATGGACTATTTTAACAATGTCTTTACTACTTTTCTGGACCTTGAATGTGGTTGCTTCTATGGGGATAAAAAAAAAGCCTCTTGGATTTCATCAAAAATATCTTAATTTGTGAATTGTGAAGATGAACGAAGGTCTTTCAGGTGTAGAACGACATGAGGGTGAGTAATTAACGACAGAAATGTGATTTTTGGGTCTTTTTATTAAAAACAAATCAGCACAGCCAGTTTGATTCCTGAATAAATGAATCTTATGAAAAAGCTATTTTTAGCAAATCAAAAACATAAAGCATGACTCTTGATTCCTGAACAAACGACTCTAATGAACCAGTTTATTTTTTAAATAAATACAAATAACTCCAAAGCATGGCCAGTGTAGCTAAATTCTCAACTCAATGATTCTTATGATAATTCTTTTAATGTATAAGAAAGCTTGAATCATTTTGAAACAGTCATGTGTGTTCGTATTTAAATGAACCTTATAACTGAAATATTCCCAGATGAATCTGAATCGAGTCAAATTGAAATTGGATTGGAGTTGACTGATCACCATTTACAAAGTAGTGTTTTGGAAACAAGAAGATATGATGACAGAATCCTAATATTTGGATGTCTCCTTTAAAACATGGATAAGTTTTTAAGGCAAAATGTGCATTTAAAAAGGATTTTATTAAAATTATCAACCAAATTTTCTGCAATATCCCTCCCCCCATTAGCCTGATTCACTTTTACAGCACGATGAAGGTCTTGATAAGACTTGGCTGCTCTGAGAAATGAGTCTATCAGCCAAATGGCCAAGCTCCACTGATCCAGGTACGAACAAGTACAACCCAGTGATTAAAGAGCACAAGGAGCGGCGGCCATTGTTGCTAACAGCATTTGATCTCCTTGATTCAGATGCTTACTATTCAAACTCCCTTAATTTCTGACTCAGTCAACCAGTTACACCACATATCCATTCCAAGATTTGTATTTGTATATCTATATATAAATCCATTTGAATTTAATCAGGTTTCATCATACTGCAAATAATAAAAAACAGAACTCCAAACAGCTTACTAAACAGAATTTGGTTTCCTAGACATGTATTAATATTTAAGCCTCTCCGAGTTCTTCTCGAAGCAGTGGACGATGATGTTTCGCCAAGGCATGACAGACTACTGTTACCAAAGACAAAGCATCTTCTCTTCTCACATGTTCGCGCACGAGGAGGATAAGCGCTTTGGAACAATATGATCAGATGTCTTCAGATATGCCTCAATGAATGCTCAGACCTTTAGGTATCACAAAAAGAGCAAATATATATGATTATAAATGAAAGTGGCTTACTTCTCTGTGTTGACCATTATGGCTCTTATTGGTTTTAAGAACATCATGAAGATTTACAAAACTAAAACTGACATTTTGACTAGTTTAAAGCAAAATGTGCAACAGCTATATATGTCAAACTCATAATTTCCTTGTAAAATCCTACAATCCGTGCACTGTGAAAGACAATAAAGTGGCTTGTATGCCGCAGACGATAAACTAAAGAACAAGGTGAAGCCTCATATAACATCATAAAGACCATCTCTGGGAATAAACACCAGTGTCAGCTTTTGTTTACACAAAATAGGCTTATATATATATATATATATATATATATATATATATATATATATATATATATATACAATTATAGGCATATATATGTATATATATATATATATATATATATATATAACAAAAACAGTACAATCATTAATGAAATCTAGATAAATAAAAAGTAAAAGACAAAAAAAAAGAAGAAAATTAAGTTTTTTTTCTTTGCTGATTTCTTAAAGCTTTTTACTTATTTAGAGAAAAGAAAGTCAAAACCAAAGATCTGTTCATTCTTTCACCCAAAACTTGATTTTGTTGCTGTTGTCTCTATATATGATCTGCAAAGAATGATAAAGACTAGAGTCTCTTACCTGATAGGCGTCTAGCTGTTCATCAGTAAATATCGTTTGCTTATTACCCATCTTAGTCGAGTGATTTTCCTCTCGTGCAGATGCATCACATTGGTCTTCTCTGTTCTAGGCATTTATGTCCACGGTTTGCCCAGCCGAGAAAATTGGGAGCCAGCATGAAATTTCAGTCCTTCTTGAAGTAGCCAATGTCTGTTGGTGGTAAAGGCGACACTCTCCATAAATACTTAAACAGCTCAAGAAACGTTACACTTGTTTGACGCGTACCGTTCCTGACGCGCGCAGTATGTACTCGTACTGTCGCTGTTCGCTCTCACTATGACGGAATTCTCAATGAAAATGACTCTTGAACCAACTAACACGTTTACACCAGCAGGGGGAAGCATGGAACGCCGAGGAGCGCCATAGGATATTCTATATATTATTATATGTTATATAAGGGCGTTTCTTCAACTAGGGCCTCCACTTTTAGCCTTGTGAAGTTGAATTAAAAAAAACTTGTTCAAAAGTCATGTAACATAGTCTCATAAGTTTAAATAATTTGTCTAGTTTTAAGGTTCTGTAAGAGGACAAACTTAGATTACAAGAGAAATTGTTATTATTTTACTTTTTTTTTCCGACCTGCAATGAAAGAAAATGTCATTTCCACCACAATATACAGCTGTTATTTAAAAATAGGATAACTTATGCCACTCAAGATTATTTTTGTAACTAGTTTTACCAGTTTTTCCACAATGTGCAATAATTATACATTTGTCAATGAGAAATTTAATATTGGTTTGGGTAATTTTTATATTAAGTAGAGCACGATCTCATAAATTGTGGATACATTTTTAATGTGTGATGAGAACTTTTTAACTTTTTTTTAAAAAATGTGTGTGGTTGTAACGATTCGGGACTCATGGTAAGATCCATATGCAAGCTTTATTAAATGTGAGCGTGGTCGTACAGGCAGGGGTCAGATTACAGCAAACAGGTACAGCAAGGAACAGGCGAAATCGTAGTCAGGGTACAGGCAGTAGGTCGAGGCAGGCAGATATCACTCACAGAACAGCAGACAAGGCAAAGGTCAGGACAGGCGGCACAGGATCGTAGACGGGAAACAGACAGGCAGACAAGATAAACGCTTGGAATTGTACACAGAGGCAACAAGACTTCGCGGTGAGGTGGTGTGTGTATGAGTCTTTTATAGTCCAGGTAATGTGTGGCAGCTGGGTGTGGTGATTAGTGTGGAGTGATTGTGAAGTGAGTGCAGGTGATAAGCAATGGAGGATCATGGGAAATGTAGTCCGGGATGTGACAGGAACAGACGTGATTGTGACAGTGGTGATGGAAATGACAATGAATTAAAGGTGCAATATGTAATATTTTTGCAGTAAAATATCTCAAAAACCACTAGGCCAGTGTTATATATTTTGTTCACTTGAGTACTTACAATATCCCAAAGTGTTTCCAACTATTTGTAAATCGTGAGAAAATTGCAATTTTAACCAAGGCTCTGGGACGTGTGACGAGTTGCCTGTCAATTGCGTCATACCCGCGTTACCCTCGGTTTCCGGTTTTATTTTGTAGAAACCATGGAAACACCAAAGACACTTTAATATATTACATGTTTTAATAGACAAGGGAACAACTGTTTTGATATATTTATGGACCGAAAACTACTTGCTGTTATATAGCTCAACACGTTTAGTCTTGTTTAAATTTAATTTTCTTGATTTTTTGCGAGTACCATGCTTTACCATGCCTCAGAGAAAAACACTATTTTGTGAAGTAGCTAACATAGTATAATCAGATGCAGCTTTATTTTTAGTAACAGCAATACATAATTTTCTCCATCATACAATACGTTTTAAAATGAATTTCATACCATTTATCAGCACAAGTCATCCAGCATTTAATATGATATTCTAAAATCGATCTATTTTACTGCAGTGTGCAACAGTATCTCACAGCAGCCGCCGAGTGAACACACACAGTAACGTTATTACATAATTTTCAACACACTCAAATGTATCTAATATGATAAACAGAGCTGTGTTACCTCATACTCATGACCAGAAAAGCAGAAGTGGCGCCGGCGACTGTGTCATAATAAAAGTTCCTGCTGCTCGTGAGGCGTGTGTTGCACAATCTCCTCGTTCAGCTCCCACAACACTCGGTCCTGCTCTGCTTCATACTACAGTAACATTAATAATCGCATCCATGAACATGATTTCTTCCCGAATCCTATCCCTATTCTTTTGCACTGTCCATTGAGATGGAGACCACATGTCCCCAGATTCCGCTGTCAAACTTGGCGTCATCAAGCTACGCCTTTGTTTTGAATAGGCATCTAGCGACCTCTAGTGGACAGAAAATATTACATATTGCACCTTTAGCTTTTAACTTTTTACCTTACATAAATAGTTTTCTAAGTCCTTACGATGGTTAATTGACTTGTAGTGGTGTGTTTGAGGCGTGCACTAACCCCCTCTGGCACGTAAACAGCACTTGCAAGTTGAGCTGCGCCGACCCGACACAATCTCGCCTCATGTTCACATTCACGCGAGAGTGACAAAATGCTTTATGGTAATTAAAAAACAATGTATATATTATGACTTTATAAGACAATTTCGAAAATTACCAACCTCCATCGAGATTTCTTGTACTGTATTTGCAAAACTACTGCGCTGGTGAGTGTTGTAGTCGTTGTAGTCCAGAGCTGCGCTTGTATTTACGACAGTGTGATTCACTGAAGGAACCTGTAGGGGGAGCTTCGCAAATCTTACTGAGTTCCACTTTAACTTAATCACCACAGAGGGCAGTGTGGTGGAAATTACATTTCTATAGTTTTTTGTGAATTCTTTTGTGAAAAATGGAAGATAGCTTCACTGATTAGCTTTGAATTAATACTTAGCATTTTCATGTATGCAAAATACTCTTATTTAACTTAAAATTTTTAGCTTTTTAAAAACACCCTTGAAGGTACAGCATGTTTGAAAATGACATAGAATAAATATATTAACTGATCAAGCAATATTTACCTTGATTTTTCTTCATTTGTTGTTGATAAAAATTTCAATTCCCTCCATGTCCAACATGTGCTCTGTTGTCACTGAACATTTCCACAGAATCCACCTAAACAATCTTTCACACAAACTTTTTAAAGGGACATTACAGTGTTGTGGTGGAAATGACACCAATACTGTGCGACAGCTATATTTTTTATAAAAAGTAATATTGATAGTGGTCTCACATTAAATACTGTAATGTATTTTAATAATTTTACTAGTGCTTAAACCAGGTACATTAATAGTTACCAGATAAGTCATATTTTTAAACTGTATTTTCATTGTTGAAGTTTAAAAGTCGACAAGGAGAACACAGTGATTTTGACACCTATAAGGAGGATGAAAAGTATGAAAAAAGGTAGTAAAAACTTTTTAAGGTGGTTTTATTGTTAGTTTGATAAAGAAAGAGGAAGTTGTCCAAAATTATATGTATATGTATGACCAAAGAACATAAAAGTGCCCATAGTCTAAGATATCTAATATACTGTAAATTTTATGTTTTATTTAGTAATTACTGTAGTACACAGTAAAATCCCCAGAGTTAAATCAACTCTGCTTAGAGTACATATGGTCCCTCTCTAAATAGTGTTAAAATAACACCAAAGCAGAGTTAAAGTTAATGAGATGATTAAGAAATTAATAAGGCTGTGACTGAAGTCAGTTGTAGTTCTTGTGTTTCTCTTTTCTTCAGTGATTCTGCTTGTTAACAGCAGGTGTTCATCACTAATCCACAATCATCACTTAATTAATTGCTTAATTATCTCATTAACATTAACTCTGCTTTGGTGTTATTTTAACATTATTTAGAGAGGGACCATATGTACTCTGAGCAGAGCTGATTTAACTCTGGTGATTTTGCTGTGTATTAATTTTAATTATTTGTACAGCAATTAGGCTACTAATAAAAACAATATATATATATATATATATATATATATATATATATATATATATATATATATATATATATATATATATAGTTCTTAAAAGGACATTTTTTTCTTAGTGTGAAAGACATTTTAACAGGCCTAAAGTACATTTTTACTCCAAATAACTGTTTATGCAATGGAAAGATTCAATGAATGTTAAAAGTTCTTCATGAAACCATCGATGCCAATGAATGATTTTCTAAGTCCCCTCACGGCTCAAAACAAAGAGTAGTTTAATTTATAAAAACTAAACTAAATTTTTAAGTGAAACTAACTTTAAATACAAACTTTACATGACAAAAATTCAAAGTTCTGCCTTCCTTCCCCTTGTTTCCATGACAATATCCTAGTTACCATTGTAAGCACACAAAAACACTGAAAGGGCAACTTCCGGCTGGTCTGAACTTTAAATAAATAATGTATCCCGGCGTTAATTAAACCAAGAGAGCGTTTGAAATGAAGAAAAACACCGGAGCAGTAAAACAGCAGGGGGGCAAATAATCCCCTCATTAAAATCATCGCTATATAGGGCAGACATTACAGTGAGGCTAGCCGCAGAGCTAACAGTCACACCTGCTCAGATATCTTCCCGTGCGTACTGCATACTGTAAATGCCCACCAGCATTTATTACCAAAACATTCATCCCATGCTGTAATCTGCGAATGACTGCATAAATCTCAGCGACAATGGACTGTAAGAGGGAAAAGGACAACGGTGAGTTACTTGATAAAGCGATGTTTTAAACGTTAGCGCGTGCTAGCAGCTGTAGCTGTCCACACACAGTGGTGCTGATTCACAAATATACTTCTGGGACTACAATAACATGTATTTGTATTAAATATATTTTACAGGATATTTGCCAGCCTAATAAATGCAGCCTTGCATTATAATTTCAGTAAAACAGCACGGCGTCTCCTTCAGGGCATTACTCTTGTTGCTCCGAATGTGCGCTGAATTTGGGTTCATTAAACACAAGCTTCGGCTCCGTTGATTAAACCAACTGTTGGTTTGCGACAACTTTCAGTATCCACATAATCTAGGCTATTATATATCAGCTGGCAAAACTCTTTCAAGTGGGTGCTGTGTGTGTTGTCATGGTTGACTTAAAATGGATTAGTATACCTTTGTATTATAGGCTATTCAGTTGATTATTGTTATGATTCTGCACCTTTTTGGAATACCGGATTACAATCCCATAACCATCCCAAGTGTTGTTTTGTTTTAGTGTTATTTAAAGGCTGTAGCCTACTATATTGAAGTTTTTTTATTAATGTTTTGAATTGGGTTTATTTATTATTACTAATGTTTTAGCTGTTTTGTTATGAACTTTTTTTTTTAAATATTTCTATTTAGGTTTAATTATTTTTATTCCAGTTTTTAGTTCAGTTTCAGTTTAAGATTCAGTTAAGTAAGATTTATTTAAAGTCATTTGAGTGCTTCAACTTATTATTTCAGTTAGTTACCAAGACATAATTTTTAATTGTCATCTAATATTTATTGCAGCTTTATTTCAGTGAACAAAAATATATTTTTTAAAGTTTTAGGTATGATAATAACCCTGTTGCATAAAGCATAGTTTGTGAGAATATAAATTAAAATCCTATTTGAGCCCGAGGACAAAATGTTTGTTAGCTAAATCAAATTATTCATAAACAAAGAAAATCATATTTAATAGTATTATTTTAAAAATATTTTTTATTCAATTTTTTTTTTTTTTTTTGCATTAGTAAGTAGATCATTGATGAATAAGGTTTTTAAAAGTCTAAAAAAACATGGAGATATAATTAATTTTTAAGTTTTTTTTAAGTGTTAACAATGAGATTATGTGGCTTTTATAATAAATTAACACTTATAAATTTAAAAAACACTTATTTTAACACTTATAAATTAACACTTATAAATTAAAAAAAAAATATATATATATATATATATATATATATATATATATATATATATATATATATATATATATATACATAATATATATAAATCAATAAGAAAAAAAAATCAAGAAGAAATGACAAATTAAATGTAAGGACACAAAGATGCTGTTATCATATAATGATAAAAGTGTCAGAAAGAAAAATTAATATTTTCAGGACATTACATTAAACCCAGAGGGAGCTGCAGCTGTAATCCAGTCTTTGAGAGTTAAAGAAAAGCGACACATAAAGGGAGATTAAAACTGTAATCACCATGAATCTTTTGAATCATGTAGAGCCACATTTATAATCTCCCCACAGAAAATACTTAACAGACCAGAAAGAGCTTTAATACTGTTCGGACTTTTTTATAATCACACATTTTCTCCTCATATTCCAGAAACAGAATGTGCAAAAATCACCACTGTGCTTCTGAAATCCCGCACTGGGGAGTTCGATTTGGAGTCCATCTTGTTTCTTAAACTGAGGAAATTAGGTAAGACTACATTGATGTTGGTGTCTTTGCTGAATACATTCTCACGGTCACACAAACACAATATTGCTTTTTTTGTGCAGGAATTTATGATCTTGGATGTATAGGAGAGTGTGTAAACCTGGAGAGGCTGGACCTCTCAGGAAATAACATCACAAATCTGGGGCCTCTTTCACCTCTACGAAGACTCCTCGTTCTTAATTTGTCAGCTAACAGAATCTCAAATTTAGGTAAAGGTTGTTTCAACCTTAAAGGGGGTATATGCAGAATTCAGAAACCCTTGTTATTAGCGACACCGGTGGCCGTTAAGTGAACTGCAGCCAGCCCACGTGCACAGTTGTACACACAGCCTTGCAAAATATACTTAATTTGACTCGTACGTGTACACAGACATTCGACGCAAGAACAGTTTTGAGCAATCTCTCACCACGAGTTACAATATATGTGTATTCTTTAAAGGTCCCATTCTTCGTGATCCCATGTTTCAAACTTTAGTTAGTGTGTAATGTTGTTGTTAGAGTATAAATAAAATCTGTAAAATTTTAAAGCTCAAAGTTCAATGTCAAGCGAGATATTTTATTTAACAGAAGTCGCCTACATCGAACGGCCAGTTTGGACTACATCCCTCTACTTCCTTCTTTAATGACGTCACTAAAACAGTTTTTTGACTAACCTCCGCCCACAGGAATACACAAGAGTTGCGTTTGTAGAGTGTGTTTGTCGCCATGTCGTCGAAACGCTGTTATTTTCATCCCGCAGTCCAATCACCGGGTCTGATTCCGGCTCAAATTGATAGGGTAAAATTAAAGACATGTTTACAATAACACTGAGCGCATGCATCTCCACGTTATGGTAAGAGGCGTGACCTTTCCGGGCAAGGAGCGCTAAGCTGCTGTCGAATCACAACACAGGAACCGCTGGCACAATCAGAACTCGTTACGTATTTCTGAAGAAGGGACTTCATAGAACAAGGAAGTCATCAGCCCGTTTTTATGACAGTGGAAACAGCGGTATACAGATAAGTAAATTATGTGAAAAATACTGTTTTTTTACACGCGAAACATGAACACATGTTATATTGCGCACTATAAACACAATCAAAGCTTCAAAAAACCACGAAAAACGGGACCTTTAATGCTAGAGCTGTACAAATGAAGTTACTTTCTAACCTCTTCGCACAATCTCTCGTCTATGTAGGCCTCCATTTTCGCTGTAGCTTGCACGTGTTTCGGTCTGTTCTGTTTATGCAGTTTTTCTTCGACTACCTTTTGAATCGACGCCCCCGGGCCACGGTTGCCACCTTGTGGATAAACCAACCTGGTCTCATAGTAGAGACGTACCCGTGGGCACGTTTTCTGCAGTTTCCTACAGAAACGAACGCTAGAGGTCGGTAAAACGTCAATAGGCACTTTTGCTCGTTTTCACACACGGTTTCGATGACGGCCGGGGTCGGATTATGAATGAATAAAGACTCGACTTCAAATCGCTTCTTACCGGAGTGCCCAATTTGTAAACGAACGTACTTTGGACTTTGCGTCGCTTAACCGGCTCTATATGTTTCCCTTTTTTTTGGCCATGACCAAGCTTGCTCGGTAGCTCAGCCGATACGGAGTTGGACTTACGACGAGGAGTCGATACTTTTGGCGGAAGACTAAAAGCGATGTTTAGATGAATATGTAAATATATGCTCCTCGCTTTTCTCTGAATAACAAAATAAACAACAAAAATGACAGCGGTGAGAAAACAGCAGTTAAGAAAACATCTGATCATAGCGATGTGAATATTTTTGCAATTCACTAGCATCATGTTGACAGATGAGATCTTTAAATACACTGTTATGATGGTTTGATTATATTTGAGACTATATAGATCAGGCTATGTGAGACTATAGTTTGAATGAATCCCTTTTCTTTGCATGAGACATTGACATTACAGATTAGCTCTTTTGGCATTATCCTGAACATTGTATAAGCATCCATTTCATGTGTCATTGAACGAAAGGGCACGCATTAACGTCACATCCTTTTGATTTGATTTGATCCTTCACATAAAAATCAGTCTACAGGCTTTCATAGACAACCTAGGAAGTCGTTACAATTGAATCAAATTTCGTTACAAGCTTATAAATTCTTACATATAGCCCCTTTAATCTGATTACTCTGTATATAAAATAAATGCTATTATATCTGACTTTTGGAGTTGATCATGTCTCTTCTCAGAACCCCTTTCCAGCTGTGAAAGTTTACAGAGTTTGAATCTCGCTGGTAATGTGATACCGAGGTAAGCCGCCTTTCTTAGCTTCTCATATTTATCTGCTTTCCTATCCACCTTTCTATAAGTGACACATATTGTATTGCACCTACAGTGTTGATAATCTTCATGCACTCAAGATTTTAAGAAAGCTGGAGAGCATCAGACTGAAGGACAACACTTATAATTACAGTAATCCAGGTTAGCAGTTTTGGGGCGTTAATTTATTAAATCTTTTTGGCACTCAAAACATTGTACTTCATTCTTATTTATTTTGCTATAGTCTGCAAGAATCCATCATACCGAACTCTTATTCTTGAAATGTTCCCAAACTTGAAAGTGTTGGATGGTGAGTTTTTCATTTTATTTTGCTTAACACTGCTTAACAAAAAAAAAAAGTTATTTAGCATACTTTTTTTTTTTTCATAATATGTTGTACTCAGTCTAGCAAGTTATCATATTCCCTTTTAATGTGTCATTTAAGGTGAAAGGGTGGTGGGACGTGGAAGTGACTTATATCAACTATGCAAAGACATTGATGATACTATTAAAGGTATTCACTTGAATGTAAATCCTGTTATTTAATAGATTTTAAAAGAATTTTAGAACATTTTTGGGGTTAAACATATTTGATTAATTAGTGCATGTTCACTTTTTTTTTTTTCAAAGAAATGAATACATATCTTGAGCAAGGATGCATGATCAAAAGGAGAGTAAAGATATTTATGTTACAAAAGATTTCTATTTCAAATAAATGCTGTTCTTTGTACATTCTGAAAAAATTACATTGTCCACAAAAATATTAAGCAGAACAACTGTTTTCAACATTGATAACAAGAAGAAATCAGCATATCAGAATGATTTCTGAAGGATCATGTGACACTGAAGACTGGAGTAATGATGCTGAAAATTCAGCTTTCAAATACAAAACTGTTGCTTTAAATTTTAATAATATTTCACAATGTTTTACTGTATATTTTGATCAAATAAATGCAGCCTTGGTGAACATAATAGACTTATTTTAAAAACATTTAAATAAACCTACCAAAGCTTAAACAGGTATTGTAAATTTGTAAAAATCATTTTACTTTTCTCACATTTTATGTAACACAAATTACGGAGGATTAGAATTAAGGATTAGTACGGAAGAGGATTAGGGCCAAGCAATAATAAAAAAATAAAACCATCTCGAGATTAAAGTTGTTAAATTTTCGAAAAAAAAGTTGAAATAAAATGTTGAGAATAAAGTCATTAAATTACGATAAAAAAGTTAAATTACGAGAACAAATTCGTTAAATTATGAGAAAAATGTCGTTAAATTTCGAGAAAAAAGTCGATATAAAATGTTGAGAATAAATTCATTAAATTATGAGAATAAAGTCATTAAATTACGAGAAAAAAGTCGTTAAATTATGTGAACAAATTCGTAATTTAACGAATTTGTTCTCGAAATTTAACGAGTTTTTTTACTCGTAATTTAACAAGTTTATTCTCAACATTTTATCTCGACTTTTTTCTTGAAATTTAATTAGTTTTTTCTCGAAATTTAACAACTTTAATCTCGAGATGGTTTTATTTTTTATTATTGCTTGGCCCTAATCCTCTTCCGTAGATTAGGGCCAAGCAATAATAAAAAAATAAAACCATCTTGAGATTAAAGTCATTATAATGCGAGATTAAACATTAAATTTTGAGAAAAAAAAGTTGAAATACATTGAGAATAAAATCATTACATTTTGAGAAGTCGTTGTGTTTTGAAAAAAAAAAAAAAACTCGGTAAATTTCGAGAAAAAAGTCTAAATAAAATGTCGACAATAAACACTAAATTTTGAGAATAAAGTCTTTGTCTTTCGAGAAAAAACTCGATCTTAATCTCGGATGGTTTTATTTTTTATTACTTTGCCCTAATCCTCTTCTGTACAAAATCTTGCAGACCACGAGCTTTTTTTTTTTTATTTTTTAATATATGACTTTTTAAAAATATGTATAATTTTAATTCATTCCCTTTAAAAATAATCATTTTCCTCTGTTTTTGTATGATGCTCTGCCTCTATATGTTCTATAACTTATTTTCTCTTTATTTTGTAGCAGGCATGTATAAAAATGGCCAACTGCCTGAGGTGCCAGAGACCAAACCTTGGGTGGATGATGGTTTTTGGGAGATAAAGAGATCAAACAATGCCATTGTTGATGAAGCCTATAAACAATTCAGTGGTATGGACTAAACACATCTACATTAATCAAAACCATTTTCTAAAACAAACTTTAAACATAATCAGCAGTCACATTTCTAAAGCGTTGATTTAATATGCTTCCATATTACCATCTCAACAGATGTTCTTCATGAATGCAGGCTGCTGAATAGTCGAGCAGCACATGTGATCTCACAAAACGAACGGACCTTCAGCCTCAAGAACCAACCAAAGCAGTACGCCGTTTGAATCTGGGAATCCTTCAATCGAATTATGTTTCCATGAGAATGCATCAGTTTTCCACAGCTTTTTCTATGTTTTTTTTTAAAAATCCATAAGCTTGATGCATCACCGGTGCCAGAATTCCAAAATCCTCCGTGTTGCCTGCAGTGTGAGGGTTTAGTTTTTGTAACTACATTTGAGTTCTTTCTGATTTTCCACCATTTAGAGCAGTGGATCTCAACCAGAGGGCCACAACAAACATCCAAGGGGGCCTCAGTATTTAAAATAAGCTAAAACAACTTAAAAAAAACAAGATATGGCTTAGTATTTGGTTATTTTTATAACAAATATACACAGATGAGCCAAAACATTATGACCACCTGCCTAATATGCTGTTGGTCCACGTCATGGTGCCAAAACAGTGCTGACCCGTCAAGGCATTGACTCTACAAGACCCCTGAAGGTGTGCTATGGTATCTGGCACCAAGATGTTAGCAGCAGTTCCTTCAAGTCCTGTAGGTTGTGAGGTGGAGCTGCCGTGGATCAAACTTGTTGGTTCAGCACATCCCACAGATGCTCGATTGGATTAAGATCTGGAGAATTTGGAGGCCAGGGCCACCTTGAACTCTTCATCATGTTCCTCAAACCATTCCTGAATCCTGTGCAGTGTGGCAGGGCGCATTATCCTGCTGAAAGAGGCACTTCCACCAGGGAACACCAGTGTCATGGCTGGTCTGCAACAATGTTTAGGTAGGTGGCATGTGTCAAATTTACGTCCATATGAATGGCTGGACACAGGGTTTCTCAGAAGAACATTGCCCAGAGCATCACACTCCCTCCACTGGCTTGTCGTCATCCCACAGTGCATCCTGGTGCCATCACCTCCCCAGGTACACATGTACAAGGCCATCCACGTGATGTAAAAGAAAACGGGACTCAACTGACTTGGCGACCTTCTTCCACTGCTCCAAGATCCAGTTCCCTACACTCACATGCCCATTGTAAGTGCTTTCAATTGATTTTGTGTGACTTGTGCCACAGTAGACCGATGATCTATTGGCTTGAACCAGATGGGAGAGCTTTCGTTGCCCTCATGCATCGATGAGCCATGGGTGCCCAACACTTGTGGACCACTGTTGGTAAATTCTCACCACTGCTGACTGGGAGAAAACCACAAGCCTTGCCATTTCAGAGATACTCTTACCCAGTTACCTTGCCATAACAATTTGGCCACTGTCAAAGTCACTCAGATCTTTATTCCTGCCCATTTCTCCTGCATCCAACATGTAGATTACAAGAACTGATTGTTTGCTTACCATCGAATCTACTTAGACCTCAATATGTGGCCTTGTTAGGAGATGATCAATGATATTCGCTTCAGCTGTGACTGGTCATAATGTTTTGCCTCATCAGTGTACATCTTTCTAGTTATGTTAAGCTCTAAAGCTCTATATTTTATTGGGTAGAAATTGTGAGTGAAGGGGGCTTTCAAGTATTGTTGTGGACCATAGGGGGTCTTGAAGTGAAAAAGGTTGAGATCCACTGGTTTAGAGAGACCTATACTGTAGTTACCCCTAATCCAATTTGATCACTGTCTCAGGATGTTCAGAATCAAGACAATTCCTCTTTGCACTCCTAAAACAATGCTGTATTTAACATTGTGCGTTAAATTATGCTTAAAATGCTGCTATTTGTATATTTCGTAATGGTGAAGCACTTGTATTGTTTATTAACCACTTCTGATGCTTTCCCATGTTGCTCTTCTTGTTTACAATTTTTAGAGAATGCTTTTTGCCTTTTTATTCTATGCCTAATGTGGACAGTTTTTTTGTAAATTGCTTGTTTCATATGGTATTTTTTCTTTTTATTTGCTCAAGCCGCTTTTTGTTTTAAACTACATTTATTTCTTATGATATATGATCAGCTTTGCATCTTTGTATTTACATTTTGTTGGATAAAGTACATTCATGCCAAATATCCCGGTGTCTATGTTTATTCATCTTACAAGTAATGTAAATTCACAGACAGGGCTTAAATTAAGACAGGATTAGGCTTTAGTTCAATTAATACATTGAATTAACTTTAATAAATGTCTTAGCAAAAGATAAAACATTACATATTTTAAGATATGTCAGTGAAAGTTTCTTTCAGTTAAAACAGCTCAAACATGCATTTTAGACTGGGACTAGAACCGGGCATCAGATTATTTAAATGGTTAAAGTGATGTTTTACTCAAAAACAAACATTCTGTCATAATTTACTCTCCCACGTTGTTCCAAACAAAGACTTTCCTTCTTCCATGGCATACAATAGGCAGAATGACCTGAATGGTGCCAACATTTTCATTTTTAAGTGAATTACACCTTTTATACTGCACAAATAAGGTATAAAATATCTGTGAACACATTCAAGAAAACGTCTCCATCTTGTGGTCTATACATGCATCGGTCTACAGGCACTACTAAACGTAAAAGTTACCCACCTCACGAATTATTTGTCTTTCCTAAAGGTTACTCACTAAAAATCATTTCGTTTTGATCATGAGGGGAGAAAAGCCACGTGGCGCAAAAATAAATAAATAAATACATAAATAAATTAATTAATATCGGGGAAAATTGTAGGCTACCATGTCATCCAGTGCAGTAGGGGGAGTGCTACAAAAGCATGTACTTTCAGCATGTCAGACTTCTCAACTTTACAGCTGCTTGCAGATCAGTGCGCTTGTACATATGGTTGCCAGGTTTATCTGAATCCCCATTTCTGCAGTCTGCAGTTCTGAAAAGGGCAAATTATGCTAGGTGTGATTTTTTTTTTTCTTTTGTAATTGTTGGGAACATTTGTGAATTACTACCAAAATTCATAAAATATAGCTTACACCTTCTAAACTCTGAAAATGTGTCAGATTTTGTATCGCTCTTTTTTAAATAAAAAAATTGCATTTATTCTATTACAAAAAAAATAAAAAATAAAAATAAATAAATAAAAGTACTTTTGGTCAATTTACATAGATAAAAAAAAATATACATAAACTGGGATTTTCAAACCAGGTGTGTGCAATTGAACCTTCGCCGGGAGTTTGATTGACAAGCAATCTAACCAATCATAACACCGGATTCGCCATTTTGTCCTGACAAAGCAGTCAGGAGTTCAAAGATTAAGCTCGGTGAACTTGAACTTGAAAAATGGTGTGTCTTTCCGTGTTTGAAACAAAATTCCTTCTGATGTTCATTCATGTTTATTTGATGCTATAAATTAACTAGTAGGAAGAGATGGTCAGTTCACGAGCCGCTTGAGCTGAGGCACTACAGCGATCTGTCACGACACATTAAAGAGCCACAAAACAGTTTTTAATTGTTCGAATTTCTTACAAAAATGACACAGTTTAAATGCTGGGACTTTGTTTAATATCATAAGTAACCTGTTCTGTCTTGTCTGTCGACGTGTTGTCAGTGTCCTCTTTGCTCCGCGATGTATTTTTCACTGCGTGTGGCATGACAGCGCCATGGCTTGTCGGACAAAGCAACAGTAACTAAGGGGGGCGGGTCTTTGCGAAGGGTTCATTAAGGGAGTGATAGGGTGTCTGTGGAAAAGTAGAGAAGCACAGTGTAAACATTTTTTTATTAATAATAATAATAATAATAATAATAAAAATAAGAATAAGAATAAACTAACAAACTAAATAAACAAATAATTTCAATTAAAAAAGTAATTAAATAAACAAATTGATTAAAAATAATATATAATGGAGTAGAAAAAAACAATAATTTAACACAATAAAATATAATGAAATGAATAAAATACAAAAAAAGTAGATACATGAAAATATATAGCTACATATTTACGCTGGTAGGCTCTCGCACCAGGATAATCATACTGTAAGGTCCGTGTCATATAAAAGATTTCAAACCCCTGCAATAGGGTAAATCATAGCGTTCTAGTAGTTTAGCTAAAATCTGGCAACCCTAGATACTCATAGTAGAGGATGAGACACTGAGTTAGTAGTAGTCGCCAGATCACGACTAGCACAGGATGGCTGGAAACGCGTGGAGGTCAACGGTAAGGACTATATCATACGACAAACTTCAGATTACAGCAGTTTGTGTTCTGTTATGCCTAATATGACTGTGTACTATGAATGCATGTATATACTTAATTTACGCTGAAAGAAAGCGTTGCGCTGCATTAGAGATGCCACAGCGGCCCAGTAACGTTACTGCATGCCCTTCACACCGGCACTTACATGTTTAACACATTTAACAGCTCTGTTAACTCATATAGTAGTCTTTTAACACATCAAGAGAATAATACGACGCGTTCTGATCTGGGTGGATGAATCACGCCTGAGTCAAACGCCACTGATGTTCAACGCCTCTGCAGCCACACATTATTGTGTTTAATAACCCAAATGAGTAAATAAACTCAGCTAGAGGGACAGTAAGGTCAGGCTGTGATCATTTAAAACGTCATTCTTGCCTTTTCAGCTCTTAAAACTTCTCGAGAGATGCGGCGTGCGGATAAGTGACGCGAGCGGGACTCCGGAAGTAAGACGCGCATCTCTTCGTTCAGTCAGTTAGCTTTAACGTGTTAGCTTGCAGTGGGTCATTAGGCATTAAAGATGGCAAATTTGACGTGGACATTAAAATAGTCAGGGTGAGATGGTTTAAAAATGAGCTTAGCTTATTTACACACCAGTAAGGAGATCCATTAGCGCCAACTAACCAATCAGATGTTGGATGAAGGTCACCTCGACATGTTGGCTTCATGAATGTAACAAGAGCTGACTGATGTCTCGACTAAACTAACCATAGTTTTATGAGTTTCTCTCATTAACTTAATGTTGATAGTTCTTCTAAAACACAATTATATAATGATGAGGACATGAGAACATGCAGAAGAACCGTTTTGTGTCCTTCAGACTGGTGTTTTACATATAATTGTGGCCACACTTAAAATGTATGAATGTCATTGCAAAATATGAAACGTCTTCAAGAAAATAAATATATATTATACCTTTTCTCAAAATTATCTTCACTTTTCTTACCAAAAAGGTCTGGTAAGATGTTATCTGAGGTGGCAAAACTTACTAATGTCTTAATTATTGTCTGATAATGAACAGTAGGCTATTTATATGATTTATATTGTTATGCAATATATTGCTTAACAGTATCAATTCTGTTTTATAATTAAAGGGTTAGTTCACCCAAAAATGAAAATTCTGTCATTTATTACTTACCCTCATGTCGTTCCACACCTGTAAGACCTTCGTTCATCTTCGGAACACAAATTAAGATATTTTACTTAATCCGATGGCTCAGTGAGGCCTCCATAGGAAGCAATGTCACTTCCTCTCTCAAGATCCATAAAGGTACTAAAAACATATTTAAATCAGTTCATGTGAGTACAGTGGTTCAATATTAATATTATAAAGCAATGAGAATATTTTTGGAGTGCCAAAAATAACAAAATAACGACTTATTTAGTGATGGACGATTTCAAAACAATGCTTCAGGAAGCATCGGAGCACAATTAATCGGTGTGTCGAATCTGCTGTTCGGAGCGCCAAAGTCACGTGATTTCAGCCGTTGGCAGTTTGAAACGCGATCCGAATCATGATTCGACACACTGATTCATTTGTGCTCAGATGCTTCATGAAGCAGTGTTTTGAAATCAGCCATCACTAAATAAGTCGTTATTTTGTTATTTTTGGCGCTCCAAAAATATTCTCGTCACTTTATAATATTAATATTGAACCACTGTACTCACATGAACTGATTTAAATATGTTTTTAGTACCTTTATGGATCTTGAGAGAGAAAGTGACATTGCTTCCTATGGAGGCCTCACTGAGCCATCGGATTTTAACTAAAATATCTTAATTTGTGTTCCGAAGATGAACGAAGGTCTTATGGGTGTGGAACGACATGAGGGTGAGTAATAAATGACAGAATTTTCATTTTTGGGTGAACTAACCCTTTAAGACTTTTGTTCATCTTCAAAACCCAAATGAAGACATTTTTAATACAATCTCAGAGATTTCTGTCCCTCCAAATGCAATGACGATCATAAATTTTTGAGTGCGATTCTGAATTAAAATTAATTTAGATATTTTCTGAAGAAAGTGTCCAAATACTTTTTTGGTTCTTTAGTTGTATGGCATCGCTCTCTCACAGTACACATTGCAAAAGAAGTAATGTCCTCATCAGATCTGCTCTCTTTTTTTGAGGGGTTTGTTTTAAAAAAAATCCTTGTCATTGGTGTTTGACCAGTAGCTTTAAAGTTTTAGACAGATTTAAAGGGTTAGTTCACCCAAAAATGAAAATTCAGTCATTAATTACTCACCCTCATGTCGTTCCACACCCGTAAGACCTTCGTTCATCTTCAGAACACAAATTAAGATATTTTTGATGAAATCTGAGAGGTATATGACATAGATAGCAATTTAACCAACATTTTCAAGGTCCAGAAAGGTACTGAAGACATTGTTAAAATAGTCCATGTGACTACAGTGGTTCAACCTTAATGTTATGAAGCGACGAGAATATTTTTTGTGCGCAGAAACAAAACAAAAATAACAACTTTATTCAACAATCTCTTCTCTTCCCTGTCATTATCCGTACGCAGTTAATGCAGTAAGCACAGGCTTCCGTGTTTATGTCAGAATGCCGGCTCAGTATTGGAAAAAGCTGATCAAGTGATCAGCACGACGCATGCATGTGATGCTGACGCAGGAGCCGGCCAATAATGAGTCGGCATTCTGACGTAGAACCTGGAAGCGCTGGACGTAAACAGCATATGAGAATGACACAGAAGAGAAGATTTTGTTAAATAAAGTTATTTTTGTTTTATTTTTGCGCACAAAAGTATTCTCATCTCTTCCTAAAATTTAAGGTTGAACCACTGTAGTCACGTCAACTGTTTTAACAATGTCTTTAGTACCTTTCTGGACCTTGAAAGTGTTGGTTAAATTGCCGTCTATGGACAAGTCCTTGAATTAAATCAGAAATACCTCTCGGATTTCATCAAAAATATCTTAATTTGAGTTCCAAAGATTAACGAAGGTCTTATGGGTTTGGAACGACATGAGGGTGAGTAATTAATGACAATTTTCATTTTTGGGTGAACTAACCCTTTAAACTGAATGTTTATATACTTGAAGTGTTGACTATGCAGATTTGTGAAACTACACCCCTCATTTTACACCAGGGATGAATAATAACAAACACTTAATCACATAACTAATTGGCAAAGGTTTCCGTTTGTTTAATCTTTTGGCTTCAGGATGGTCCCTGGTGTAATTCACCTTCTACATGCTTGTCACCTTAATTGAACTAGCTGCATTGTGTGTTCAAAGAAACACTTAAAGTTTGCATGCAGAGTTAATGGGATCAGACTAAGTCTGTCTCAGTCTAATTAACTGCTTGTGCTGCCACAGTGAAGATCAGCCATAGTAGCAGTCGCATTAAACGCAGCCCTTTTCAAAAACACATGGGTAGTTTGCTTGCTTTTTAATAGAATGTTTGGGCTTTCTGTATTGTGTAGTATCAACTTGATTGATTTCTTCCAGTGTTATTGATCTGTTTGTATCTTTAAAATCATCTCTGCAGGTGTCCCGTGTAATAGGAGCCATAAAGACTCAGAGCCCACAGCCCAAAACCTTCTCTAGAGGGGTAAGTTGAATTTAATACACACTGCTGTTAATTTCTTGTGATAACACAAAGTTACAGACTGACTCAATTAACTTTATGGATGAAACTAACTAGGGCTGTCAAACGATTAATCGCGATTAATCGCATACAAAATAAAAGTTTGAGTTTGTATAATATATGTGTGAGTAATGTGTGTAAATAATATGCATATATAAATACACACAAATTAATGTATGTATTTAAGAGAAATATGTTATTTATGTACAAAATATTTTTATTTATATATAATATAAATTATATAAAAATATAAATAAATACATATACTTGTAAATATTTCTCAAATATATACAAGAATGTGTTTGTATTTATATATATATACATAATAATTACACACAGTACACTCACATATATTAGGCAAACTCAGACTTTTATTTTGTATGCGATTAATCGCGATTAATCGTTTGACAGCCCTAAAACTAACCAACCAAGTACTAGTGGTATTACTACTACTACCATCTACTAAGATGGTACCATTTTAGGACACTTATCTCAACGACATGTGTTTTTTTTTTTTTTTTTTTAATATTTTTTATATATTCATGTATTATGGTAATTCCGTGATATTAACTCCCTGAGGTCTGAAAACACGCCGGCGCGTTTTGCAGGATTTTTTTCACATTGCAGCAAAACAGACTTAAAATACTCTGTCATTTTTTGTCATAGAGACATAAGTAATATATCAATTAAAACTATAGAATGTCTTCTTTTATTTGTGTACACTCAGAGTAAAAACACAATGTTGTGCTTTTTGTAAAATAAAGAAAACTAACATGATGCGTGATCTCTCCTCTCCCTCTGAACGAAGTCCAATCTGATAGTTCTCAGAAAATGAACTGTAACTTATGAATACTAAAGACAAAAAAAATGACACTTACATCTAAAGAAACGTTGAAATGTCAGGATTTAAATCATGCAAGTCAAATCGAAAACAAACATTCTGTGTTTATGTAATCTGTATGAAAAGAGAGCCATGTCAGAAGTCTGTGATTCAGCTCATTACCCGCTAATGCGGCCACGCCCACGGAGCCAGCGCTATTCAGAGGCAAATTCAGAGGCAATACATGCATTCATCGTCTCAATCGTGTATTTATTGTCTTGAAAAGTGTTTATTTGGATGTTAAAGAAATGGTTAGCGATCTCTAGAAGACATGCCGTTAGTTCCTAGTTCCTTTTCTTCTTTAGAATAATTTGTGGACTAAAGGTGTACAGAGAGCGCCCTCCGGCTGCAAGTATGAATTAAAAACACCATTCCTGAAATGTCCTCTTCTTCTTTAGAATAATTTGTGGACTAAAGGTGTACAGAGAGCGCCCTCCGGCTGCAAGTATGAATTAAAAACACCATTCCTGAAATGTCCTCTTCTTCTTTAGAATAATTTGTGGACTAAAGGTGTACAGAGAGCTCCCTCCGGCTGCAAGTATGAATTAAAAACACCATTCCTGAAATGTCCTCTTCTTCTTTAGAATAATTTGTGGACTAAAGGTGTACAGAGAGCGCCCTCCGGCTGCAAGTATGAATTAAAAACACCATTCCTGAAATGTCCTCTTCTTCTTTAGAATAATTTGTGGACTAAAGGTGTACAGAGAGCGCCCTCCGGCTGCAAGTATGAATTAAAAACACCATTCCTGAAATGTCCTCTTCTTCTTTAGAATAATTTGTGGACTAAAGGTGTACAGAGAGCACAGTATCCAGCACTCATTAAATTAAAAACACAGTAACCAGCACTCATAGTGATGACAATAAATATTACTTCTCAATATAGAAAATTGACATAAATATATAAGAATCCATCAATATTTCTCCAAATGTGCATGCTTTTAAGCTAAAAGCCTATATGAAATGCCATAGAGGTAACATAATTGTTCAGACACTTTGCATCACAGAAATACATTATATTTTAAAGAATGTAATAGAATACCATTATTTTAAATTGTAATAATATTTCACAGTATTGCTGTTTATGATGAGCTGAGACATTATTACAGGGTTTTTTTTTTCACAGCCTACCTGACTGAAAGGCCTCATTAATATGCAAGTCATTTCAAGTCATTATTATGTGATTCTTTTGTCTTCTCAGGTGTAAATGGCCCATTATTTATGCATATTCAGGCCTCCACGCATACAGTGTTTCTTGACAAAAAGTGTCTTACAAAAACTAAATCAATATATTGTTTTATATGAAGGAGTAGGCAGCATAATTTTTACATAATTCTGAAGAAAAAACTCTAGTCTACAACCTCCAATACCCAAAAGTCTTGTGAACACAGATTTAATATACTTTTTTTGGGTTTATTTCAGTGACTTAAGTTTTTTGTTTTTTCAATAACCACGCATAAACATTATTCCTTCAAAAATACAAACATGTACGTACATGTTCCTCACATATTATTGTAGCCTAGTTTGTGCTGAATACAGTGTAATGACACTTTTGTCATTTATATGTTTATGAACAACTGAAAAAAGCACAAATGTCAGGGCATGTCAAAACTTCTCCAAGCCCCAAATCAGCCTCAGACTCCAGAGGGTTAAAGGGATAGTTCACCCAAAAATTAAAATTTACTCACCCTCAAATTGCTCCAAACCTGTTTTCTTCTGCCGCACACAAAACAATATATTTTGAAGAATATGGGTAACCAAACGGTTGACTGCAAGGTTGCCAGGTTTTCACAACAAAACCTGTCCAATTGCTACTCAAAACTAGCACAAAAGTAGCCCAATCACATTTCAGGGGGGTCCCCTGGTAAAAAAAAAAACGTGTTCCGGGGGTAAAATCCGCATTCCAGGGGCTAAATATCATCGCTTCTACCTGCGAACATGAAAAACAACCCACGGCGACAATGTTAAATTAGCCCAATTCCGCAGGAAAACCCTGGACTTGGCAACACTGGTTGACGGGCCCCATTGATATCCATAGTTTGGAAAAAAAATACTATGGAAGTCAGTGGTGCCCCACAATTGTTTGGTTACCATTTTAATTCAAGTACATTGGATGTAAATAGCGTGGTACACAAATATGGTAAGATTGTAGAACCACTCCAGCTGAAAGGGAACATTCTTAGAATGTTAGCTAATGTTCTGGCAAGGTTCTCTTAAAGTTATGAACAAATGTTCTTCAAGTAACATTAATAGATAGTTTGGTCAAAGTTTTATTAATACTGTGCTCAAAATGTTTGTTATTTATGCATTGTATGGAGTTTTTTTTTTTTTCTGAAATATTTTAGTTTGACATTCATCTAACACTTTTTTCCTAACATTCATTTCAGAACGTTAGGAAAACATTCAAAAGTGATATTCCAGTAATGTTTGAAGTAGGCCTGACCCATATAGCCTATCGCATGCGATTGTCACGCGCATATATCGCGTTCATATCTCAGATGAATCGCCTTTGATAATGAACGCGATATTGCGTGGCTTGTCAGTGAACTACGGCTCTGTCTATTAAATGCCACTCCATTTGAAAGCTGGTGATGGCGATTTGGCGGTAATCAGGGAACCGGCTTTACTGACGGAAATGCGCGTGACAATCGCATGCGATATATCGTCCAGCCCTAGGAATGATAATGGAATGTTTCCTTAACGTTCGCATAACCAAGAAAAACATTTTGAAAAATTGACGTTAACGTTCAAAGGACATTTAGAAATAACTTTTTCATAACTTAATGGGAATGTTAGCAAAACATTCTTAAAACAATTTTTGGTTAACTGGGAATGATGTATATGAATGTAGTTTGTGGTCCGGTTTGGTTGGTATAATGTACATGCTCACTTTTTTTTTTTTTGAACAGAATTTCAAAAGTTAATGTCATTTAAGATTACATCAATTGTCCCAAACTAGTTTAAAAACAAACAAACAAAGTTTTAATATGTTAAAACTGATTAGGAAAATGGAATTTGACATCAGGAATTTAAAGTCAACTATATAGTGACCTTAAGTATGGAAATCTGCACACATTGGCTAGTAAAACTAATTATGTTCTAAAAAAAAATTTTTTTTGGATTTAAACTGTATCGTTGAGGGGGAAAAAAAACCCCATCAGGTTAGGGATGGTAAATGGTCAGTTTTACTTATCCGAAAGGCAAGTACTTTGAAGAGCTTAATGTACTTGGAGTAAGCATGAATCATAAAAGAAGTCACAAATATTAATTTCGCAGCCTGCAGGAACTATGCAGTTGTGCAAGTTGGAGGCATAATTACTTCAGTCAAGGTTGTTCACTTGAAGGCGTTGGCTTTTTGGCTGTAGCAACCGTATACAAAACATATGCTGCAAAATAACTCGATATGGATGCCTTTGTTCTGGAGGCATTAGTTAAAGCAGCCTGCAATTTTCAAATGAAATCCTCAAATATATGTAGAAGCCTGAGAAAAATAATGCCAGATTGTGATACTTGTGATTAATTCTCAGAAATGTAATCTAGTTTTCTGTTTGTTTGTTTTTTGTGCTTTGACAGATTCAAACTGTGACGTTAATTCCTGGAGATGGAATCGGTCCAGAGATCTCCACTGCAGTGATGAAGATATTTGAAGCAGCAAAGGTATGTATCTGTTGTTTTACTCTTCAGAAATTCAGCTTAGACTGCAAGTTGCAACAAGCGCGTTGAGCGACTATTATGTTTTTAACCCCTTTTGTGCACTGCTTTCAGTCTTAGAAGAGTATTCAGCACATTTGTGTAAATATTTGCCCACGACTTACATAGTGCAGCTGTATTTAAAGTCACAATGAATTCAAAATTGAAAATTCTTCCGTTTTTGATTAATGGAATATTGCAGGATTTATTTTAAATGATTTATCCGGGCACATCATTATTTTTTTTTAATTCATGTGCCCTCATAATCTATAATCAAGAAAACCTCCCACTCCATCTTCTCTGATGACATGTTTACTGGCACGAGGGCGGGACAACATGTCACTCACATGAGATCGACCAATAGCAAACTACAACCATCCAATCAACTCCCAACAGACAAAATCAATTTTTCCACCATTTTTTCTTGTTCAAGAAGCCGTTTCACTCACAATAGTGAAGAAAAGACTATCGCAACTTCTGTTTCATGCCGATTTTAAAGCTACATTATCACTTTTTTTTCTAAATCAGGCCCCTATTCAGTGGGAAGAGAGAAACGTCACCGCCATCCAAGGTCCCGGAGGCAGATGGATGATCCCTCCTGAGGCAAAAGAGTCGATGGACAAAAACAAAATTGGTTTAAAAGGTAAACTTGTTTACTCTATCACATCATTTGAATCATTATACGAAACTCACAAAATTTAAATTAAATTTCAGGACCCCTGAAAACGCCGATTGCTGCCGGACACCCGTCCATGAACCTGCTGCTAAGGAAGACCTTTGACCTGTATGCCAATGTGCGTCCGTGTGTGTCCATCGAGGGCTATAAGACGCCTTACACCGATGTGGATCTGGTCACCATCAGAGAAAACACAGAAGGAGAGTACAGTGGGATTGAACATGTGGTATGTATCTGTTTTTCAAACTAAACCAGAGCTAGCTGTTCTTATTCTTTTGATTTCTGCAGTTGCAGGAAAAAAATATGTGAATCCTTGGACATTTTACATGGATTCCTTCATTAATTGGTCATCAGATTTTGATCTGACCGTTTTAATAAGTCACACCAATAGACATTAGCTGCGTCCGAATTCGCATTACTGTACCGACATTTGGTTTGGAACTTGCTTCATGGGTGTTAAAAAAGTATGTTCTATATAGTATCGTGTGTGTAGTACTTTTTCCTGCAACTGTATATACATTTATACCCTTTTAGATCTTTAGGCCCAGAGTACAACAATAGGATGACATTTGACCTTTGGGGTCCTCAGCAGTTGATTGGCTCCCTTCACAAATGCCAAATGTCATGCTATTATCATCTAATGCTATCTTAACCAGTTTTTCATGCAGTGCTAGCAGGAATTCACTGGGCACAGCTCATATTTCAGTGCTGTTTATTCTTTAGGTAGGTGCCACATGGCTGCTGTATATCAGTTGTCTCTGGTCCCAGTCCATAGTGTGTCAAAGTGTTATGTGAAATGACCCTCAGGTCGTCACATTTCATTCATGCGATCTTCCCTTTGTCTGTCCATGTTGTTCAAGAGTTTGGGGTCAGTACAAAATTTTTGTTTTGAATTAAATTAATACATTTATTTAGTAAGGATGCATTAAATTGATCAAAACTGACAGTAAAGACCTTTATAGTTGAACTTTCTGTTCAACAAATAATATAATAATAAAATATTAAAGGGATAGTTCACCCTAAAATGAAAATTGTCATCATTTACTCAACCTAGCGTTGTTCTAATGCCGTATGCCCTTCCTTCTTTTATGGACAACAAAAGCAGAATTTTTAAAAAAAACGTCCCACTCGTGCTCATTTATACAGGTGCTGGTCATATAATTAGAATATCGTGAAAAAGTTTTTTTTTTTTATTGTAAATTATTTAAAAAAATGAAACTTTCATTTATTCTAGATTCCCTTCATGTAAATGAAAACATTTCAAAAGTTTTTTTTTTTTTTTTTTTTAAATTTGTTGTTTAGAGCGTACAGCTAATGAAAGTCCAAAATCCAGTATCTCAAAATATTAGAATATTTACATTTGAGTTTCATTAAATGACCATCCCTACAGTATAAATTCCGGGTATCTCTTGTTCTTTGAAACCACACTAATGGGGAAGACTGCTGACTTGGCAATGGTCCAGGAGACAATCATTGACACCCTCCACAAAGAGAGTAAGTCACAGATGGTCATTACTGAATGGTGTGGCTGTTTACAGAGTGAAATATCAAAGCATATTAAATGCAAAGTTGACTAGAAGGAAGAAGTTGGGTTGGCAAAGGTGCACAAGCAACAGGGATGACCACAAGCTTGAGAATACTGTCAAGTAAAGCCGATTCAGACACTTGGGAGAGCTTCACAATGAGTCAAATGAAGCCGGAGTCAGCGCATCAAGAGTCACCACACTCAGACATCTTCAGGAAAAGGACTACCAAGCCACTTCTGAAACAGAAATGACGTCAGAAGCATCTTACCTGGGCTAAGGAGAAAAAGAAATGGGCAGTGAACAGTGGTCGAAAGTCCTCTTTTCAGATAAAAGTACATTTTGCATTTCATGTTGAAATCATGGTCCCAGAGTCTGAAGGAAGACTGGAGAGGCACAGAATCCAAGCTGCTTGAAGTCTAGTGGGAAGTTTCTGAAGTCAGTAATGATTTGGGGGGCCGTGACGTCTGCTGGTGTTGGTCCATTGTGTTTTATCAAGTGCAAAGTCAATGCAGCCATCTTCCAGGAGATTTTGGAGCACTTTATGCTTCTATCTGCTGACAAGCTTTATGGAGATGCTGATTTCCTTTTCCAGCAGGACTTTAGCACCTGCCCACAGTGCAAAAACCACTTCCAAGTGGTTTGCTGACCATGATATTACTGTGTTTTATTGGCCAGCCGACATGCCTGACCCCTGAATCTATGGGATATTTTCAAGAGAAAGATGAGAAACAGTCGATCCAACAATATACAGATGATCTGAAGGCTCAATAGTGCCTCAGCAGTGCCACAGACTGATCACTTCCATGCCACACTTCACTGATGCTGTAATTTGTGCTAGGAGCAAGTCATTTGCTGTAATATGTGCTGCCGACCAAGTATTGAGTGCACAAATGAACATACTTTAAAGAACTTGAACTTTTCTGTTTTGAAAATCCATTTTTTGATTGATCTTAGGAAATATTCTAATATTTTGAGATACTGGATTTTGGACTTTCATGAGCTGTACGCTCTAATCATCAAAATTTAAAAAAAAAAAACTTTTGAAATGTTTTACTTTACATGTAGGGAATCTAGAATATATGAAAGTTTCATTTTTAAAAATAATTTACAAAAAAAAAAATGAACTTTTTGATGATATTCTAATTATATGACCAGCACCTGTATAATGGCAGTGAACAGCGACCAGCATCAAGCTTTTTAAAAATGATGCAAAAGTATCACTGAATGATCCCATGTGAAACATGTCATATATTCCAGGTGTTCTGGGGGTATACAATAGGGTTTAGTGAAAAACATAGCAAAATTTAATGTATTATACAAAGAAATTCTTGACCGTTGGTTTTCTCTGCACGGCTGCATGACGCGCGTGTTCATGAGACTCTTTAAGCGCTGCAGTTTACTCTGTCCTGCCCAGAAAAAGCACACGAGTTGTGAGAAATCAAGATTGACAAAATCGCAACATAAGGCATTAGAATAACACCAGGGTGAGTAAATGATCCATTTTAGGGTGAACTATCCCTTTAAGCAGCACAACTGTTTTCAACATTGATGATAATAATAATAATGTTTCTTGAGCAGCAAATCAGCATATTAGAATGATTTCTGAAGGATCATGTGACACTGAAGACTAGAGTAATGAAGCTGAAAAATTCAGCTTTGCCGTCACAGGAATAAATTACTTTGTGAAATATATTCAAATAGAAAACAGTTATTTTCATTTGTAATAATATTTCACAATATTACTGTTTTTTTACTGTATTTTTGATTAAATAAATGCATCCTTGGTGAGCAAAAGAGACTTCTTTAAAAAAAAAGTACCAACCCCAAACATTTGAACAGTAGTGTAAATGTAAAAATCACTTTACTTTTCTCAAATTTTCTCAAAAACCCCAAACTTTTGAATGGTAGTGTATATGATGTGGTTGTGTACATAAAACCTCGAGTTGTCTTATAGATCAAGTCCACCGTATGAAACTTAAATCTGAGTTTTAGCGCTGCACAACGATTAATCGCGATTAATCGTTTGCAAAATAAAAGTCTGTGTTACGTAATATATGTGTGTGTTCTGTGTATAATAATTATGTATATATAAATACATGCACATACATGTATAAATTTAAGAAATATATACATGTATAAATAAATATACATATTTATATATATATTTTATAAATATTTTATATATAAATATAATTTTTTTTCTTAAATATATACATGTATGTGCATGTACTTATATATACACATAATTATTATACACAGAACACACACATATATTACATAACAGACTTTATTTTGCAAACGATTAATCGTTGTGCAGCCCTACCAGTTTGTATAGCAGTCATCATATCTTGCCCCTTTGTATGAACTAACCCTACTCTTGGTTTTGTCAAGTGGTTTGAACAAAACCTAACCACAATATTAAATTTGCTTTATTTTCACTATGAATCAGATTGTGGATGGAGTCGTACAGAGTATTAAGCTGATCACAGAGGATGCCAGCAGACGCATTGCTGAGTATGCATTTGAGTACGCCAGAAATAACCAAAGGACCAGTGTCACGGCTGTTCACAAAGCCAACATCATGTGAGTTTCTCCTTGCCAAGAAAACTGTCACAAATCACATAGTAACTTTGTAGCTATGATGAATTTCTATATAATTTTTACTGGTAACAAATGTCTTATTGGATCTAAAATGGTTGCAATATATAAACATGCTGAATTCAGTGATGTTTTCTAGGCGAATGTCTGATGGTCTGTTTCTGCGGAAGTGCAGAGAGGTTGCTGAGAATTTCAAGGACGTGAAATTCACAGAAATGTATCTGGATACAGTCTGTCTCAATGTATGTATACAAGACAACTTCATTCATTAGGCCTTTTCTACACATCTTACATCTGTGACATGTTTTGATGTGTTTTTGACATTTTGTTTATAATAATTTGGGTCATTGACGAATAAGGTTTTTAAAAGTGTAAACAAAACTAATGGAGATATAATTAATTTTGAAGTTTTATTAAGTGTTAACAATGAGATTATGTGGTTTTTTAATCAATTAACATTGCTTTTGTCATTTTTTACAAGATGGACAAAATTTGTCACCAAAAAACTCGGTTTATCCAAAATTTCGGTTTTACCGAATGACGATATTTTCAAACAATGCTAACAGGCTGATATCTAGCCAGAAAAAGACAATCAAACATTTTATATTTAGTAAAAGTTTTTAAATCATTACAATATTTTCCATGTTTTATAGCGGTTGTACTGAATGACCTGATGTTTCGGGACATGCGCATGAGCAAGTGAAAACATGAATTTTTCAAATAGTTAAGAAAGTTAGTTACTTTTCTTCATGACCATGTGGTCCTTTGCAGGTGTCTGAATGATGTCACATCCTGTCACATGATATTGACCGCATGACTTGATCCAAAATGGTCCCTTTATATTAGTTACTCCGGGTGACATCAATGAAATTCATTTTTCTGGACATTCTTTCTCATTACAAAGCATTTTTTGATGAAAATTTTGATGTTAAATCTACTATTGTTTTATATAGAATTGTTATATAGTCCATACAGTAATGCAAATACATCAGAAGTAACTGTAATTGAATTACAGAGCAATGAATCACCCAACACTGTCCAGAAGTCAGTTTATTTTCATAAAATCATCACCATCATTGCATTGTGATTATCCACTAGATGGTGCAAGATCCCTCTCACTTTGATGTGCTGGTAATGCCTAATCTATATGGCGACATCTTGAGGTGAGTCTGTATATAGCATCATATAATAATATTAAATTTCATTTGATTATCTTTAAAGTCTCACCATCCTTTGATTTGTCTTTCAGTGATCTGTGTGCTGGATTGATTGGAGGCCTTGGAGTAACTCCTAGCGGGAACATCGGAGCCAATGGTGTTGCCATATTTGAATCAGTATGTGCTGGATGCTGCAATAGCTTTACAATGGAGTAATCCATTATCACTCCATTTATCATAATTCTTGTTTTTTTTTTTTGTGCACGTTAGGTACACGGAACTGCCCCTGATATCGCAGGCAAAGATCTGGCAAACCCTACCGCCCTTTTGCTGAGTGCTGTCATGATGCTGCGTCACATGGGACTACACAGTTACGCTAAAAAGATTGAGACTGCCTGCTACGACACCATACGGGACAAAAAGGTAGGATCAATTATTAGTGATCTCGGGGCATGAATATGAATTTGGCATCCAGCATCAAGACAGATCTTGATACTTACATCTGTTTCTATATATTCCAGGTTCTGACCAAAGACCTTGGTGGAAATTCGAAGTGCTCAGAGTTCACAGATGACATCTGCCGAAGAGTGCAGGACATGGAATGAGGCTTTTTTAAAGTCTATGTTTGGATATCATGCCTAAAGAACTGACAGTCAAAAAACATGAAATTAATCTTCGTATCATTCTGATATCTGCGCACAATTCTACTAAGTGTCTGCATTTTTGTTTCTACAGAACCACAAAGCACTGTCTTAAATTCTTGTTCTACGGTGACTGTATTTGTGAGCTGTTTTAATCTGTCAAAAAGGAACTACATAATATAAGATAAACCGTATTTATTGACTGGACATTTTCTCTGGTTTGATATGGCAATTTGCCTTTCTGTCACATGACAGGAATAATCTTGTCCAAGTATTAGGGGCTGAAATACATTTTTCTTTTCTGCTTTGCTTTAAAGTGTGTTAAATCCGTAAAAAAAAAAAAAAAAAAGTGAAAAGATGTTTCACAATTTTATGCTTGAGCTTTAACATTAGCTATGAACTTTACATTATGGTTAACAAGTAATATAATTCAAACAACTGTTGACCTTTGCTTTGTCAATTGTGAAATGACTGTACTGTCAAGACATGACTGTGGTTGGAATATATACGTCTATTTTTATGGGCAACCTATGTCTTTATTTTTACAGAGTACTTTTTATACGATAACACTACATAAAGATGAGAGCGTTATCATATACATTATATCCACAAACAAAGCACAAGTTTTATTTTTATGATCTGATCAAATCATACAGGAATATTAAACATCATATAACATCCAACCAACATTGTAAGACAATTAACAGTATGTTGAGAGATAGTAATTAAAAAAATAGAATTAAATTAGGTTGTTAAATTAAATAAAAAAAAAAAAAAGCATTAAAACCCACATTTCTATCATCTGTCTTGGCAAAAAGCAACAGTATCTTTGATAGAGATACAACCAGGTCTTCTATTCTCTGTAAAAACTCTCTATCTCACTGTGATACTTCTGCAACACCACTGGGCGACGTAGTTTCATTGTAGGACCTGAAAAGAAATATATATTCTATTATCTTTTGGAATGAACATTCGGTGGAGGTTCAGTACAAGTTAAAGGGTTAGTTCACCCAAAAATGAAAATTCAGTCATTAATTACTCACCTTCATGTCATTTCACACCCGTAAGACCTTCGTTCATCTTCAGAACACAAATTAAGATATTTTTGATGAAATCCCATGGCTCAGTGAGGCCTCAATTGCCAGCAAGATAATTAACACATTCAGATACCCAGAAAGCTAATAAAGACATATTTAAAACAGTTCATGCGACTACAGTATTTCAACCTTAATGTTATGAAGTGACAAAAATACTTTGTGCGCCAAAAAACAAAATAACGACTTTTCAACAATATCTAGTGATGGGCGATTTCATAACACCACTTCATGAAGCTTCGAAGTTTTGCGAATCTTTTGTTTCGAATCAGTGGTTCGGAGCGCATATCAAACTGCCAATGTCACACCCCTCAGTGGTGAACCATTGCAATTTCAAAACCCTTACCACGTAACGAAGCCTCGTTTACTGAAATCACGTGACTTTGAAAGTCTGATACGCATTCAGAACCACTGATTCGAAACAAAAAATTTGTAAAGCTTCGAAGCTTCATGAAGCGGCTATTTTGTTTTTTTTGCCGCACAAAAAGTATTCTCGTCACTTCATAACATTAAGGTTTAACCACCGTAGTCACATGAACTGTTTTAAATACGTCTTTAGTATCAATGAAAGTGTAAATTAAGTGAAGTTCACAACGTAATTTCGGGAGGAGTGAACCCATCTAATCTTTCAATTAGTGAAACTTAAAACATAATCTCAAGAGGAGGGAAGCCTAATCTTTCAATTACATCCAGAGCATATAAGCAGCTACTCACCCTGCTCTGGCATGTTTCGATATCCCTCCACCTCCCCAACTCCACCACATAAATTAAGCATCTCATCTATCGTACTCCTCTTCCATGCACTAGTAGTCCCTGGGGGGTATATCCAAGCTCGAGTTGAAGCTGCTTCCTCGAGCCCCTCCACAGCGGACAGCAAGCCAAATATGCTTAACCTTATTAGCTTAAAGATTTTATGAGGAAACAAACTCGTGATCTTCAATGTAGGCCTCACTGAGCCATCAGATTTTATAAAAATATCTTAATTTGTGTTCTGAAGATGAAAGAAGGTCTTACTGGTGTGGAACGACATGAGGGTGAGTAATTAATGACATCATTTTCATTTTTGGGTGAACTAACTCTTTAAGATCCAAATACAACCACCAGTTTATAAAAATGAGCAATGGACATCTATTGGGAAGTGTTTCAACACTCACCTAGTTCTCCTCCAACAATTGAGAAATCTTTCAATAATATGGTCCATTTTTGTATGCGTTGTGCATTTGAGGTTGCTTTTGAATTGACCCGTGCAATACCCTCTTCAATGGACTGGTACACTAGCTTGTCTTTTCCTCCAATGATGTCTGACACTTTTGTCGCTTGGCTACCAAGTCGCTGACAGTATTCCACAGCCTCCAAGCTAAGAATGTCTGTTGGCTCTGCGGTCTCTGTATTGACTGTGCACTATCCAAGGAAAGGAAGAACAGAGTAACCTAAATGGTTTTAGAGTTATTGAAGCCAGAACTTTTCTCAAAACATACTTTACCTTTAGTGTTAGCAGCATGGACAGAAATTTCCTTTTGTCTCCAATTAGAATGGCATTACTGATGATTGGCAACTCCTGTTTCACGGCATCTTCTATGAGAAGTGGGGGAACGTTCTCTCCTCCGGCAGTGATAATGAGCTCTGAAAGGAAAGAGATTGAATGGAATTGCCCCTGAATCCAATTATATGGTACCATCAAAGCTAGTAAAATGTGTAGGATAAAAATAGCATCCTTTACCTTTTATTCTTCCGGTAATGTAAAGAAAGCCATCTTCATCTACCTTTCCCAAGTCTCCAGAGTGGAGCCATCCATCTTGATCCAAAGATTCCTTTGTTTTCTCCTCAAGGTTGAGAAAGCCCATGAAGACATTCCGGCCCCAAAAACACACTTCTCCAATTCCGTCAGCATCTATGTTTACTAGTTTGTATCGACAGCCTGGAACCACCTTACCACAGCTAGAAGAGTTTGAGGAATTGTTACACAGTGAACTTGATTATTGACCTTCAAGTTGAAAGTATTCAACCTGTAAATTAAGGAAAGACGGCTTGCCTTTGAAAGCGGTACACTTTCGGGCCAGACATAAAGTGGGGTCCTGAGCTTTCACTCATCCCGTAGGCTTCATACAGTCGAATGTTGAGACCGAGGAAGAATTGAAGGGTTTCGCTTCCAATAGGAGCAGCTCCTGAAAAGAACTTCATACAATTGGAGAAGCCCAGCTCGGCACGAAGCTTTTGCAAGACCAAGCTGTCCGCAAGAGTGAAGAGGAATGACTTCTCCTCATCCCTGATTTGAAGATAATGATCATAAAATCATAAAGGTCCAAATAACATGAATGTAACAAACGGAAAATGATATTCAGTACTTTTAAGCAATTTATGTACTTGGTAAGCCTTTGATTAGCCTCCAGACTAACAGACATGGCCCATGTCACCAGTTTCCTTTTCATGTATCCACACCGTGAAATGCCTTCTTTGATCTTTTCCATAATTTTCTCCCAAACACGAGGAACGCCCATGTGGGCCGTGGGGGAAACCTCTCGAAGGGTGTCTACCAAACTCCCCTAAAAGGGAAAATAAAACTTCAAGAGAGCAATAGAGTAGATTTAAATCCTTTACAAAATTTGACAGTGTGGCAGTAGTCCAGTCATTCAAGTCCAGACCAGGACCTGAGGTGGTCGAATTCCAGGTCAAGACAGAGACCTGAAGAGGGTTTAGTCCAAGCGAAGGCAGAGTCCATCATGAAAATATGGTCTTGGACTTCACTTGGACTCAACCCTCTTCAGGTCTCTGTCTTGACCTGGACTCGACCTACTCAGGTCTCGGCCTGGACTTGAATGAGCTGGTCTAAATTACAACACTGATATTTGATGACACCACCAGTTATAGGATCTAAAGCAAAAGTTCCACCTTCCAGTAGAGTGTGCAAAATTAGTAGAAACTTCAGGGCAGGCTTGCTGGATCTAAACTCTGTAGGAAGGTGGCCCTCCAGGAGGCACGTCCTGATATTGCTGAGTTAGATGCGTTCCTGGGTCAACATATTTTGTTGATCCTGGAACAACATTCCACTCTGAAAATTTAGTCTTAACCCTATTCCTACCCCTAAACCTAACCCTACCCATAAGTTATCCCAAAAATCAGAGGGAAATGATAGATGAATAACACTGATGTAGAAGCACCAACTCATGATTTTAAGCCTAAACTTGACATAATCTGTAAACTTGACCCTCAAATCTGATTAGTTGATTTGAATGTTGTTCCAGGATCAACAAAAATGTTGACCCAGGAATATGTTGAACTCAGCAATATCAGGTTATGCCTCCAGGAGCAGGACTGTTCTTGAGCATTTACCTTTAGAGCATCTGGTTGAGCAAAGGTAACTTGCTCCCCCCACTGGATCCCTGTCCACAGATCATAGATCTGGGCAGCTATATGGCTGAGAGGAAGGTAGCTGACCAGAGACTCTTGCCTGATTTCAGCTGACTGCATCTCTCCAACCCTGCTTGCATGGTGGGCTGTCCATGTGATCTATAAGAGTCCAGAATTCAAATTTCAGTAATCTACAACACAACATTGCCACTATATTGTGAATGTAATTTTTTTCATAGCCGTTTACATTGTCATGGCTTAGCATCACTCCTTTCGGTGATCCAGTTGTTCCAGAGGTGTAAATAAGTACACAGCACTGATTGGCTTTCTGGCTAATGATGACTTCATCTAGTTCTTGATCAGAGATTTCCAGTCCTAGTCCCATGAACTCTTCCCACTGTCCAAAGACAAGCAGTCACAGTAAATCTTTGGGTAACTTTGGCAACTCATCTCTGTTTATCGAACACTCACCGAATAGAGATTGGGAATCTTCTCCTTCAAAGATCCAGAATACTGTACTATGGCTTTCAAGTGTGGCAGCTTATCCCTTATCTAACAAGAAAAAACAAGAGTATTAATCAGGTTGTTCATTGATTATGAGAAGGTCCAGGTAGAGAAAATAAAGTACATCAAATGTTACCTGTAAAATCTTATCCAGCTGCTTTTGATTTTCCACAACAATGACATTGGCTCTTGAGTCATTAGCGACATAGAGGCAGGCATCTGGTGAGTTTGTGGTATAGATCCCTGCCATTATACCCCTAGCACAAACAAAAATATAGATGTGAGGGCAGTGATTCTAGCCCTAATATTGCAGGCAGTGTTTCTGCACGAAGGCACCTAATGAAGATTTCGGGCCGACTTCTGAGGTAGCGTAACGGTTTAATGATCTACAACAAAATAGAGAGAGCTTTGGTAAAGGCTAAGGGAATATTTACAATACTAATTTCTCACTAGAAATAATATCAAGTGGAAAACACTGGTCAAAAAACATACAGTATTTACACACAAACTAACCACTAGCTGCAACTTTCAGATGCCATTTTTATTTTTTTTTAGCTTAAAGGGTTAGTTCACCCAAAAATTAATATTAGTAATTAACATTAATTACTCACCCTCATGTCGTTCCGCAAGATTTTCATTCATCTTCGGAGCACAAATTAAGATATTTTAATGAAATCTGAGAGATTTCTGTCCCTCCATTGACAGTCTATGCAACTACCAATTTGACGGTTCAAAAAGTGCATAAAGAGATTGTAAAACTAATCCATGTGAATCAAGTTGTTTAGTCCAAATTTTCTGAATAGACATGATCACTTTATATGATAAACAGATTTAATTTATGCTTTTATTCACATATAAACATTGATCAGTAAACATAAACAGAAGCACAGTCTTACTTGATGTGCAAGAACAAACCTCACTGGTTTCTTGTGGAAGCTCAAACATGCTGCGTAACATGAACAAACTTAAAAGTGCCCTAGATTCAAAAATTGAATTTACGTCGGCAAAGTAGAATAACAAGAGTTCAGTACATGAAAATGACATACAGTGAGTCTCAACCTCCATTGTTTCCTCCTTCTTATATAAATCTAATTTGTTTAAAAGACCTCCGAAGAACAGGCGAATCTCAACATAACACCGACTGTTACGTAACAGTCGGGGTGTACGCCCCAATATTTGCATATGCCAGCCCATGATTGAGGCATTACACAAGGGCAGCCAGTATTAACGTCTGGATGAAAGGCATTAGACAAGGGCAGATCGTCTGGATCTGTGCACAGCCAAATCAACAGACTAGGTAAGCAAGCAAGGACAATAGCCAAAAATGGCAGATGGAGCAATAATAACTGACATGATTCATGATAACATGATATTTTTAGTGATATTTGTAAATTGTCTTTCTAAATGTTTTTCGTTAGCATGTTGCTAATGTACTGTTAAATGTGGTTAAAGTTACCATTGTTTCTTACTGTATTCACGGAGACAAGAGCCGTCGCCATTTTCATTTTTAAACACTTGCAGTCTGTATAATTCATAAACAATTTCATTCTTTATAAATCTCTCCAACAGTGTAGCATTAGCCCGTTAGCCACGGAGCACAGCCTCAAACTCATTCAGAATCAATGTAAACATCAAAATAAACACTGTACTTACGCGATTAGACATGCTGCATGACGAACACTTTGTAAAGATCCATTTTGAGGGTTATTTTAGCTGTTTGAACTTTTTTTATGTTGTTTAAGGCAAGAGCCAGAGCTCTTGGGGCGTGGAGCACGAGAATTAAAGGGCCACACACCCTTAATCGGCTCATTTCTAATTATGCCCCAAAATAGGCAGTTAAAAAAATGAATTAAAAAAAATCTATGGGGTATTTTGAGCTGAAACTTCACAGACACATTCAGGGGACACCTTAGACTTATATTACATCTTGTAAAAAAAGTTCTAGGGCACCTTTAATTGGTTCTCGCACATCAAGCAAGCATGCTTGAACTTCCATTTACCATAACTAATCTCTTCGAAAAATATGGACTAAACCACTCAATTCATATGATTAGTTCTACGATTTTACTTTATGAACTTTTTTAACTGCCAAAGTGTCAGTTGCTTAAACTGTCAATAGAGGGACAGAAATCTCTCAGATTTCATTTAAAATATCTTCATTTGTGATGAATGAAAGACATAAGGGTGAGTTAGGGGCCGTTCACATATCGCGTCTTTTGCACGCTCAAATTCATTATTTCAAATGTAGGCGTGTGGCAGGCGTGCTCATAATTTGAAAATGAAGGAGCATTTTCCAGGTGCATCGAAATTCTCAACTTTTCAGAATGCCGCAAACGCACCGCAGGTCATGTGACAAGAACCAACCAATCAGCTCCGGCCTTTCCGAAACAATATCTAGTAGTAAAGCTAAAGCAAGGGCTTGAAATAAATTTATCCTTTGCTGAAACTTGTGGAGAGCTCAGTTTATGGTTGCATAGCAACGACAGATGCCGCAGTAGGGCAAGCACATTGGAAAGAAGGAAAAACTGGCGCGGCACGCATTCCACACGGTTTTAGACGCAATATGTGAACGGCCCCTTACTGATGCCAGAATTTTCAGTTTTGGGTGAACAAACCCTTTAACTGTCACAGAATGGAACTCACAGGATGGTGGGATATCATAGGCAGTGAAGGATACATCTACTATATGCTGCCTTCAAAATTCAATCTCAGGAGACAGTAAGTGAAGCTAAGATTGGATTCAGATGTTACTTTATGCCTTCCTACCTAGGAACGAATTCTCAGAAGGCAGCATTTTTAAGCTTTCGGACACAGCCTAAAACGAAATAATTTCCAAATCATTACCTTTTAAAATGTCATGTAAATACTTTAGTCCCAATGAAATCATCTCTCTGTTTTTTGTGAATTTGAACTAACAGAAGTAGATAGTGTTATAGTAGCTTGGCTTGTATTCACGCTAATCATAAAACAGTTGGCCTCTGAAATGTGCACATAACACAAAAGACAAAAGGTGATGCACAAGGTGTATTTAATTATTCAAATATATGATTTAAGCATTGTGTCTTGTATACTTAATAAACACTGTAGTTTGACTGTGCAGAAACCAGCTGGACCTTGATTATGCACACATAAACATACTTACAGTTTTTTAGCCTGGGCTAGTAAGTGCATTGGATTTAGCAACACCAGCACTTACAAGTATGACATTTTAGGCATAATGTGAAAAACCTACAGGTATTTCTCACCCTGCAAAGATAGTTCCAACAGCAGCGATAAACCACTCCGCAGAGTTGAATCCCAGGATGGCTACACTGTGGAACCGCTCCAGACCCAGCTAAGAGAATTGTCAAATATCACTGAATTATATCTATTCCGTAAATTCCATGCATACGACTTAAACTTTGTAACATGAATATGTTATGCATAAATCAGTGTTTAAAAAAATGCCAAGATCACCTTTAGAAAGCTTTTGGCGGCCATTCGACTGAGGTGATAATATTCCGAAAAGGTAACTTTTTCCCATTTGTTTCCTCTTTTGCTTGCCAAAGCAGTCAGCTTCCCATATTTCTGAACCGAGTTGGTAAACATCTGATGCACAGTGATGGGCTGTTCTGGACAGAGTTCATCCATTCTCAGCTGAACTGATCCACTGGCTTCTGTAGTCCATAGGGATTGGGCTGGGGCCAATTCCGCACTTGCCAGAACCTCCTCAACGCTCTTTTTCTCTGCTGCATTGAATAGGAGATATTCGCAGTTCAAAGACTAAAAATCTGATGATGTGAACAACAGGATTGAAAGGTAATAACATAATCCTGATATCCAAACTCTGAATACGATAAACAAAATAAGAGTTACTCTACTTACACAATCCTTCCCCAACATCCTGCTCCAAAAGGTCTGTCATGGGCCCAAGAGGTGAACAGTCTGAGCTGAAAAAAAGAGTGCTGGCCTGTTAGATAGCAGTGGACTCTGGCTCTCCCTGCGGACAGACCCCAGCTCTCGTACCCATGAATCACATGGCACAACTGCTCAACAGCATTGTGAGCCCCCACAATGATGGGTTTTGGTTACTAAGTGCTAAAGCCCCAGCAGATTTGTTGGCAGATGGAAGCTCACAAAATGTGAGAAACTTAAGTTCCCATCAGTCATAGAAACTTCTGTTTTCTTCTTCACTTCAGTTCTTGATGTAACAGCCACAAGTAAGAGGGCACATTAGGTTGCTTTAAAATACTGGCATCCCTACAAAACGACCGGCTTGATGCTCTTTGTATTCAAGAGTGCTAGAACTGGCAGCTGAGCTGATTTCATTTCCGCTGCTCATTTTGATTCAGCGTGTGTTTGATGAAAACACCAAAAGAGATTTTTCCAAGTAATGTTCTGCCAAACTCTTTTCAAACAAGACATTTCACATCTTATTCCTACCTATGGCAACCGAAGCTGAATATTACATCACACATACTTGCAAGTTGAGTTTAAGAAACTAAAAGTGCCTTATTATTATTACCATTTTGATTATAACAAGATGTTTTCTTTCACTCTGCAATCAGTTAAGTTCTTTGCATGTAAAATAAATCAAATGGCAGTGCATAAGAAGAAAACTTGACGATTACAGTGACCACAGTTCAAGGTAAACAGGTTTTATTAAAAGCATTTACATACCCGTTTCCAAGCTGTTTCCTGGTGGGATCAGTTTGAGTGCTTGTGCTCATGGTGCCTGCAGGACTGGTATGAACTGCTCAAAGATTGTCCGGTTCTTGGCCTATTGAGGACAGAATGTAGGAATGAATAGCTCCACGAAGCAGTTCTCCAAAGAAAGACTTAACAACTTTAGCTATGTACTCATTTTTATTATGCTCCAAGTAAAGCTTCTGAGAAATGTTCACAGTGAATGAAATGAATGTTGGCAAAAATATGTTCTGTGGGAACTGAATGTCTTTGGGTAAAAACACATAGCGCATACTAATGAGTTTGGGGGCTTTTATATGCAAATGTGTTACAGTTCTTTAAATTGGAGTACAAAAGTTCACTCGGTTGAAGTTTGTTCTGAGATATATTCATCTTCATCACAATGAATTTACTATTAGTACTGTAGAATTAAATGTTTGAGTATTTATCAGCTTGAGGAAGAATATATATTTTTATAGTGATATTTTCCATACACACAACTGTTAAGTTTTTACTGCCTCTCACACCATATAAATGTTCTTGCATATCAATTTTACATTGTTGATCACTAGAGTATAACAAGTACTAAGTATTGTGGTCCTCGTAATACTGGCATTTATATTTCATGATTCATTGTACCTGATCACCAACCAGCTTCTTGACCAGTAAAATCTCATTGAACAAAACTGCTTTGCTATTCATTTGCCACAAATGAGTGGAAATTTAAAGAGATCACTGGGCAAGAGTTTCAGTGTTTGCCCGTTGCTGCTGGATCGCATGATACAAATGCTCTTCTAAACTTCACAATAATGAGATTTCCAGGCTGGAGAAGCCTGCACACATTGCCAAAAAAAAAAAAAAAGCAGGATTTCTAATGTTTATTGGAAAGTGTCCCACATCTTCAGGCTGACACACTTCTCATGCATGTTATGTAATTTACACTGGACTTTAAAAACTTTCAAATCACTGAAACCCTGATCCTTCTACCAACGGCTCACTTTCAGGCACAAACTGTACACCTAAATCAACAGCTGTGCCTACATTACTACTCCTGCTGCACTTTTAACAGTTCATACAAATGTAATGACTGAGACAAATCAGACAATTATTTTTTATATTCGACAAATAATCTTTAAGGGTGAGTTCACATTTGTAGTTCGGTTCGTTTGGTTCATTTGGTCCGGACCAAAGAAGAAAAAAACAACATTTAGTCCTGGTCCGGTTAGCGTTCACACTGGCAATTTTATCACCGAACCAAAAGATACCGAACCTTCAGACATAGGGATACATTCACAACGTGATTGATCGGATTTTATGACGTTTTGCCTATTTTGAGAAGGAACTTACCGAACATCCAAAACAAGTGCTGTGTGCTGAGGTAAATACGCTCGTTGTGTGTGCGTAGCGGTGCGTAGCCTGCATGTGATGGTATTTTGGCCAGCTGGGAACTTGTGAAGAGCTTATAAAATGAGTAAAGTAGTCAAAATACCGGCGGGAATCCATCCGTCACACACACAAATGATCTGCTGCGTGGAGACGCGCGTCTGATGCCTGTGATGGGCAAACTCGCGACTATGACAAGAAAAACCGACATGCGTGAGGATTCTGTCCTTTTTAGGGTCTCGTCTTCCTGTTTTTGGTTCGGTTACATGTCTTTGGTCCGTGTTGCGTTCATATATCATTCGAACCGCACCAGAGTTCGTTTGGAAGCGGACCGAGACCGCGCTTGTTTGGTGCGCACCAGGGTTCGGATGGCAGCGTTCACATATGTTCAAATAAACCGCACTAACCGAGCAATCGCACCAGGGTTCGTTTGGAAGCGGACCGAGACCGCGCTTGTTTGGTGCGCACCAGGGTTCGGATGGCAGCGTTCACATATGTTCAAATAAACCGCACTAACCGAGCAATCGCACCAGGGTTCGTTTTAATCGAACCAAACATGACAAGTGTGAACGGCCGCACCCTAAAACTCACTCTGGGGTCTGTGGACCCATGCCCCAAAAGACCAACTTGGGCAAGGGCCTCAGTAACCGTGGATACCAACCTGATAAGATGGTTTATTGCTCTAAACAATGTAGCCACGTGGAAAAGCAGAGCCCATAGGGAAAAGCCTGTAAAAACAGACTCTTCTGCCTTAATTTATAGACAAATCGTTCTATAAATGAACATGCATCCCAGGACAATGTGTGTATGATTATAACTGCCTTGTAAAGTGTCTCTTGCATTGTATTTTGTTTTATGCATACCTCATGAGTGAACTTCTAATTAACGTATCCTCACGTATATCGTGTCTTGTATCAAATTAATGCTCATTTTACGACACACATTTTCATGTATGTCACCTCCTCATAGAATGCAGTGTGTGTTTGTTGTATTAATCGGAGTATAAATGGACACAAACCCACCAGACCCAATCAGGCTTGAACACAAAGAGCCATAAAATTCCCCACAGAGGAATTTCCCACTCTGAAATTCCTCCTTCCTTTTGCAAGTTAAACTAACCTTGCAAGTTTGTCATCATTTCTTCATTCAACATAGCAGAAATTGATTGCAACTTCAACTCCATCGATTCAGGGTTTTATGATAAGCAGTAAAATCCTCTTCAGCCTTGTTTACGCGGCTACCGGAGCTGATCCGGAGCCACTCTGGCAAATGCTTGTGTTTACACCAGCCGTGCAGCGGCACGCTTCGCTAAAGATAGGCGCCAAGACTCCTGTTCATATTTCACATCACTAGGAGGCGAAAAATTAACAACAAGAGATTTGAAGTTGAAAAACTTGTAAATTGTTTGTCCATAACTGGACTTTTAAGTGTATTAACTTCATCTGTAGGCTGTAGACCTTATGTAGCCCCACCCCTTTTCAGCGTTGCGCTCGTTGTCTTTTGACTTCCGGTTTGTATTTCCACAGCGATTTTACATTTATGAATGAACTGCTCGTTTTAAAATCTTCCCGATCTACTGACATGTGTTAAGACATCTGCTTTAAACATAACAATGCTCATGATAACTTTCATTAACTCTACAACAAGTAAATCCACTTAACCAACTAATTATTCTTTGACAGCGATGCCATAGAAATGAACAGAGCTACCGCAAAACGGAAGTTCAAAGACAATTTTATAAAGATGGCGGCACGCTTGTCTCCCTGGTAAATAAGGTCTATAGCAAAATAAAGTATGGCATAGCAATAAACACAATTAAACCGGACAAAATATAAAAATGTAGCCATTAAAAACATGAAAAATCAACGAAAACAACGTCGGACAGGCAAATCTAGTGGTCTTGCGAATCTAGCCGCTTTGCTTCTGAAATGCTTTGACACCGTGTAGAGGACAGAACAAAACCTCACCGGAGCCGTAACGCGCCGCAGACGCGTGCAGTGTAAACCTATGGAGTCAAATTAATGCCTTAAAGTTTGCACAAAAATAAAGTTTTGCAAAACACAAAAAAGAATTGAGCAATAAAAAAATAAGTTTTGCAAACAAAAATAATAAATTGCAAAATAAAATAAAGTAGTGCAAAAATACAAATATAATCAATTACAAAAATCAATGACAGCTGTAATCCTATTTTATCTTTGCCACATATTTTTCAAGCTCAAACCTACTAAATCATTTTATTCTGCGTTTAAGTCAAGCGTGCGCTCACGATACCGGTTTTCCTTTGCGCTGCACTTTTCTGTGCGGTTCTCTTTATGGCACTGGTTTGACGTGGGGGTGGAGTCAAGAAACGGGGGCACGCCTCCGCGAAATGCATTGGAGGGGAACGTAATCGGCGACAGGTGAAATAATTCTTTGACATGGTTAAAAATAATGAATGGTTTGTTTTTGTTGGTTTGTTTAGCATATGTTGTCGCCGATTACGACCCCCTCCAATGCATTTCTTATAGTAATATGACCCGTTGCGCTCTGTCTCACTGCCTGTATCCACTTTTGTGTCCTTAAACATTCGTTTTTTGGGGTCGACAGCTTATAAAAACTTATTTCTGTTTTTTTTTTAGCTTGTTAGCTGTACACCTTGTCACACAGCAGCTTTTAGGCATTGTTCTGTTTTTTTTAATGAGTCAGAAAAGACAAGAAGGCAGCCTGGAGATGGTTGGATTGTTTTTCCCCCGGTGGGCGTGGTTTTCAGATTATAATAAATGCGCTCTGTCTCTTTGCTTCATCTGTTCTGTTCCGATCTGCGTCTCCTGCCGATGACGTGTTTCGCGGGGGCCACCCCCATGTCAAACCAGTGCCATAAAGAGAACCGCACAGAAAAGTGCAGCACAAAGGAAAACCGGTTTGAGCATGAAAAATATGTGGCAAAGATAAAATAGGATTACAGCTGTCATTGATTTTTGTAATTGATTATATTTTTATTTTTGCACTACTTTATTTTATTTTGCAATTTATTATTTTTGTTTGCAAAACTTATTTTTTTCCGCTCAATACTTTATTTTTCCTTTGCAATTCTTTATTTTTGTTTGCAAAACATTTTTTTATTGCTCAATTCTTTTTTGTGTTTTGCAAAACTTTATTTTTGTGCAAAACTTTAAGGCATTAATTTGACTCCATATAAACCAGGCTTGAATGAGGTGTTTTGAAATCAGAGACTGGTGGTTGTTTTCCTGGTTAAATTACTCTTTTCCATAGCTTCATTCCCTATTCCCATTTCTGGCTTCATTCTGTCACTTTCCATCTCACCTATGTACGTGTGAATGTGTTTGTTAGATTAGTTGTGTTTGTGATTTAGTTAAAACTTGTGCACAATACATATTTGGTTCTGACTCCCTGCCTGCAACTAAATTGTCACTTAAATGAGCTAGATCTTGTTACACGCTCTAAGCGCTGTAAATGCTAACAAAGATTTATTTTTCTGTGGCCATGAAAAAAACCCTTTTCTTAGAATTAATTAATACTGAGTGTTCACAGGATGAACTGATTGATTGTAATGTTAATGTAGCTACATCAAGTTAATCTGATTAACTGATTCGAATATTCATAATTAATCATAACAAGTTATGAATAATTATTAAAATTTCCCCTTTGAGCTAATTTGCTACACTGACTTGCAAACATAAAGACAGATTATACTTTCAGATTTGAGGAGTGAGAATAAAAAAACTACTCTTTGCCAACATGTAAATCTTCAAGCATTAACCTGCACCTAACAATAATTCAGAAATCAGTCTGTTGTGGATCAATGATGGACTCAGCTGACCCTCTTTCAGACACTTTAGACATGCTGATGAAGTATATTAAATGCCACATACTGATCTGCCGATTTCCAAACACTGTCTTTCCATGTGATCCAGATCTTAAGTCTGTTTCCACAGGCCATTAAATTGCTGTTTTGTTAAACTTCAATAGTATTTTATTTCATAAACTCACTTTAAGTTTTGTGGCTCTTTAGACCATTGCAAAATAGATTCAAAAGGAACACCATTAACACTGTGATTATTGTGTACAGGGATCTGCAGTAACCAATGCAGTGTCAAAGCCTGATTTTAGGCGGAGCTCCGACTAGCTGACTATGACTGAGCAAAATGCAACTACTGGCAGCAAATGTTTCAACATGTTTGCCAGTTCCTGCTGGAGCACATTATACAAGATTCATTTGAGAAAGAACTTCTGACCGAGAATTTTCTAGCTCTGATACTGAAGAGACACCGGACCAACAAACGACTCAGCGGACTCTCTTCCAGACGCTTCAGACATGTTGATGGAGGATATTAACCAACTCTTACTGATCTATTATTCTAGGTAATAGAATACACTGAGATGTTTTCTTACTAAGATGTTTTGCTTTCTCTGAGGATCACAGAGCACACATTAACAAACAATGCAATTATTTTATGGTAGTTCTTCATATTATCTTTATATTATATAATTGTAAATTTAACCTCTGGACAAGTAATCTTAAATTTATCTATATATTCTATACATCTGATTAGTTGTACATTCACTATTGTGTGCTCTTTTCCAATCTTTATGTCTTTTTTTGTGTCTGTATGTGGGTTTGGGAAGAAGTAACCTGCTTAATGGCCTCATTGGTAACGCTTAACAATTCTGTTTAATAAAACAAATGAAAACTTCTTTAAATCGTGAGTAAGTCATTTTGAGTGTTGCTTTTAATGGGTCAGTCTCAAATAATGATCATTTTACAACTTTCAAAATGTGGAAGTTTTTAATACTGTTCAGTTCATTTTTTGGTAATAAAACTAATGGTTAGAAGTAACTAAATTCAGACATTGGTACAGTTCACCATGCTGTGACAATAAAACCAGCCATAAATTATGAAAAATGAATTTTATAAGTTTGGTTTCAACATCAAATCATTCATATGACTCGCCAACTACGACAGCAGAACACAAACCTTTGGCAAACGTTTCCACATGTTTGCCAGTTCCTGCCGGAGCACGTTATATAAGATTCATTTGAGGAAAATGACTTCTGATCGAGAACAACTCGAGACATTTTAGAAGAACCTTGTGAAGACTAACAAATACTACATGATGAATGAACTCTGATTATGAATCTGACATCAAATCTGCTACAAGACTGTTAGGTCTGACACTGAACATGGATAATAAACTGCTAGACGCCATCAGTCAGCGGACTCTCTTCCAGACAATAACATTTTTCAGTTCTATTTAGCAACAATTTCTGCATTGCCTTTGAGAACTCTGACTGGCTTCTCTGCATGACGTACCATTTCCTCCAAACACTTGTAATGAGCTGATTGGATGTTGTCACAGTCGTGAGCGCGTTCCTTCCTATAAAACGCAGTGTGCTCTCCTTCAGAGCTACATTTTAAACACAGACCGGCTCAGGTGATTTTCACTTGCAGAATCTGAAAGCCTCATTGATCATCTGGAAAGTCAAATGTTTCTGAAATGTCTGACGAAGCAACATCAGAGACCATGAACATAACTATTGTGAAAGGAGATTTTATTGCGCAAACTAGTGTTGTTGTTATTTTACCATCTGATCACAAGACCGACGGATCTGCCACAAATGAGTGGAACATAAGCGCAATTTTCAGGCAATTACTTCAGCATGTTTGCCAGTCGCTGCTGGATCACATTATTCAAATGCTCTTCTAAGTCACTGCAGCAAAATCTGTAGCTGAAGCTATAAGTCGACGACACCTATATATCAATGTCAATAGCTTTTGCCTTTAGAGATGAAATAAAACCAATCACGGATTCTGCAGGACAATGAAGAGAATGATTTAAAATGTTAATTTGTCGGAAAGTGGCCCTCTGACGGAGTGTATGGAGGACGTAAAAAATTTTCGCAATCTAAATGAAAAGAAAACTGAAATTATATTCTTTGGCCCACCTAGTGGCATTCCCACAAAATTTGTTAATGATCATCATGTCTCATCTCAAGCCAAAACTCGTATTAAAAACTTCTTGCTTGACAGTGAGCTGAAACTTGACAAACAAATGAATTCAGCCGTTAGATCCTGTTTGTTCATCTCCGTCTTCTTTCCAAAATGAAGCCTTTTCTTTCTTCTCATGATTTTGAAAGAGTAACTCATGTTTTCATATCACCATTTAGACTACTGTAACTCACTGGATTGTGGAATGAACGCTACCTCCTTGGCCCATCTCCAGTTATTTCAAATGGGCTTCAAAATCAAATACAAAAGCAAGTAAAGGACCCATGGAAACAACTTTAAGATCTTATTAAAATGAACTAGATCCAGTACAATCATGCCTACAGATTCATTTACACTGTCCTTCTTTTTACAGTAAATATGAAGCAAAATGGTCTGATGTACTTTCATGTCAAACACATGGCAAACAAATGATTGTGTGGAACAAGTTCTGACTCGCCTGGCACATGAGCAGAACTCAAACCTTCATCAACCTGTTTTAACACGTCTGTCAGTACCTGCTGGAGCACATAATGTCTACTAATACAAACTCAAGAAATAATAGAGATAAATAAAGAGATTTCTGAAAGAGAAGAGCTCAAGAACAGCAGAATTACCAGTTGTTCATCAATCTCAGAGTTTTCAACATGAATCTGTCAAAAGTCTCATGTAAGAATGCTTTACTAAAAATAAAATCCTGTGAATTTCGAGAAATAAAAGTTTCTCAAGGATGTTGTTTAGCCATTAAGAGCAGACAAAATTATTTATTTTCAAATCTGACGTAACACACAGAAACAAAAACTTAAAATGCATTTTGACCTTTATTTGCCACAATCAAAAATGCATGAAGGTATTTTCAATATACCAAAATATATTGACATTTATTTCAAAGGCAGACAATACAAAGGTACAAGCTTTTGAATCAAAATATTTCACAAAAAAGTAAGTTTGAGCACACAGAGAGGAAACTTATTGCTTGAAGAAAGGTAGATCAGTCGGCCTGAAAAGTCGTCGATAAATTCCATCAACATTTCTGTCCGGCAAATCCATAATTATTCCGGTGTCCATAATTAGTCCGGAGCCACATTAGTCCGGAGCCGTAAAAATTTCGGCATGGTGAAGGACGATCTGATTTCTGTAGAGAACTGAAGGAAAATCCTGACAGAAAACAAAGGGACTCTGGACTCTGACCCGCCTGCTACAGTTGAGCACAACACCAGCTTTTGAGCACATGATACAAAGACTGACGAATAGAAAGAAAGACTTCCCTATTCCGGAGACTATCATACAGACACTTCAGACATGTTGATGTTAATATATTAACCTGATCTACCATTCTTCAAGCACTAAGCTCTCTTTTCCCAGGGCTGTAAATGGACTTCCTTCGAGGATCAGTAGGATCGCACTGATAATCACTGAATTGCATTACAACCAGTCATTGACTCTTGTCCATAACCACAACTTTATAGTCTCCACAGGTCCTTTACTTGCAGGTTTGTTAGACTTAACGCTCATATGAGCCCATACTCAATCTCTATTAATTTTGCTCGGGTGACTGTAGCTGCTAAAGGGGCGGAACAGAGATATCAAAGCCGCACTATGCAGGAATAAAAACCCAGTTCACAAGCAGGTGTTAGGATGTGAGAAACCTTTCCTCCGATGACTGAACAAGCTGCACTAGTGACCATGAGCAATTTTACCATGAACGGGAATGATCAAAACTGTGTTGTGAAAATCCCAACACCTGATGGCAGGAGAGTGGCTGAGCTTTCTGACACAAAGAAGTGGAACATGCGAGCGATCTTTGGACAATTGTTTCTGCACGCTTGTAAACAGCTGCTGAATCACATGATACAAATGCTCTTCAAAACTTTACAATAAAGAGATTTCTGAAAGAGAAATAGCACAATTACCAGTTACTCATCCATCTATAAAACACTGTTGAGCAGAGATCAACTGACTAGATGGCAGAGAAACTACCCGCCTTCAAATCACTGAAATTTTGACCCTAAAATCACCAGCACACGTTCAAGAGGAGGTAAAATCTGACCCTGCTGCTCATTGTGCCTCGTCACTGCTGTCATTCATCCAGCGTTGTGTCTCTCCTACATCGGATCCGATTTATAGTCAGTGTAGCTCAAGGATTCTGTGAGCTCCAGGAACAGTGACATTGCCGATCCGACACAAGCTGAGATTGACTGAGTCTGTGCTTCAGCTTCTGGACTCACATTCATCAGATCATCATGATATTTAATATCTGTTTTGTGACTCTCCAGCTCTGATGATGATTAAAAGAGTTTTCAACATGAATCTGTCTAAAGTCTCATATAAGAATGCTTCAATAACAATAAAATCCTGTGAATTTCTCAAAGTTATTGTCTGTTTAAAGCTTCTTACTAAATATAATATGATAATGTCTACTATTACAAACTCGAGGAATAAAAGTTTCTCAAGGATGTTGTTCAGCCATTAAGGGCAGACAAATTAATTTTAAAAACTAACATAACACAGAAACAAAAGCTTAAGATGTAGTTTGACCCGTATTTCCCACAGTTAAAAACGTATGAATGTATTTTCATTATATACCAAAATATTAAAGTAAGTGACATTTATTTCAAAGATGGACAACACAAATGTACAACTTTTGAATCGAAATATTAAAGTAAGTGACATTTGCTTGAAGAAAGGTAGATCAGTCGGCCTGAACGGACCTTGATAAATTCCATCAACATTTTTATCCGGCGAGTCCATAATTATTCCGGTGTCCATAATTAGTCCGGAGCCGTAAAATTTCGAAATGGAGAAGGAGGATCTGATTTCTGTAGAGAACTGAAGGAAAATCCTGACAGAAGACGAAGGGACTCTGGACTCTGACCCGCCTGCTACAGTTGAGCACAACACCAGCTTTTGAGCACATGATACCAGTGTTAATTTCGTTAACGAAAACTATGACGAAAAATGTTCGTTGACGACCTTTTTTTCCATGACTAAGACGAGACAATGAGAGATGACACCAATTTCATTTAACGATAACGTGACTAAAACTACATGTGAAATATCGTTGACGAAAAAAGGCGAGGCTGAAATGTGGCTAAAAGACTAAACACTTGACCAAAACCAATTAGTGCTTGAAGAATGGTAGATCAGTAAGAGGTTAATATATTAACATCAACATGTCTGAAGTGTCTGTATGATAGTCTCTGGAATAGGGAAGTCTTTCTTTCTATTCGTCAGTCTTTGTATCATGTGCTCAAAAGCTGGTGTTGTGCTCAACTGTAGCAGGCGGGTCAGAGTCCAGAGTCCCTTCGTCTTCTGTCAGGATTTTCCTTCAGTTCTCTACAGAAATCAGATCGTCCTTCACCATGCCGAAATTTTTACGGCTCCGGACTAATGTGGCTCCGGAATAATTATGGATTTGCCGGATAAAAATGTTGATGGAATTTATCGACGACTATTCAGGCCGACTGATCTACCTTTCTTCAGGCAATACGTTTCCTCTCTGTGTGCTCCGAATGAACTTTCTCCGAGGATTACGGGTTTCAAGGAACACTTGAGGAGTAACCAATGCATTTCATGGACAAAGCTGTGCTCTGTGTAATTCAACAGAAAGTCTCAGCACTTTTTGTCTTCATTTTGAACTATATATTGGTATATTTTGAAACCCATCAAACTTAATTTTTGTGAAATCTTTGTATCCAAAAGTTGTACATTTGTATTTTCTGTCTTTGAAATAAATGTCACTTTAATATTGAAAATAAATTCATACATTTTTAATTTTGGGAAATAAGGGTCAAACTACATCTTAAGTTTTTGTTTCTGTGTTTTATATCAGTTTTTGAAAATAAATAATTTTGTCTGCCCCTATTGACTGAACAACATCCTTGAGAAACTTTTATTCCTCGAGTTTGTAATAGTAGACATTATCATATTATATTTAGTAAGAAGCTTTAAACAGACGATAACTTTGAGAAATTCACAGGATTTTATTGTTATTGAAGCATTCTTACATGAGACTTTAGACAGATTCATGTTGAAAACTCTTTTAATCATCATCAGTGCTGGAGAGTCACAAAACAGATATTAAATATCATGATGATCTGTGATGAATGTGAGTCCAGAAGCTGAAGCACAGACTCAGTCAATCTCAGCTTGTGTCGGATCAGCAATGTCACTGTTCCTGGAGCTCAAAGAATCCTTGAGCTACACTGACTATAAATCGGATCCGATGTAGGAGAGACACAATGCTGGATGAATGACAGCAGTGACGAGGCACAATGAGCAGCAGGGTCAGATTTTACGCTCCTCCTCTTGAACGTGTGCTGGTGATTTTAGGGTCAAAATTTCAGTGATTTGAAGGCGGGTAGTTTCTCTGCCATCTAGTCAGTTGATCTCTGCTCAACAGTGTTTTATAGATGGATGAGTAACTGGTAATTGTGCTGTTTCTCTTTCAGAAATCTCTTTATTGTAAAGTTTTGAAGAGCATTTGTATCATGTGATTCAGCAGCTGTTTACAAGCGTGCAGAAACAATTGTTCAAAGATCGCTCGCATGTTCCACTTCTTTGTGTCAGAAAGCTCAGCGTCTCTCCTGCCATCAGGTGTTGTGATCTTCACAACACAGTTTTGATCATTCCCGTTCACGGTAAAATTGCTCATGGTCACTAGTGCAGCTTGTTCAGTCATCGGAGGAAAGGTTTCTCACATCCTAACACCTGCTTGTGAACTGGGTTTTTATTCCTGCATAGTGCGGCTTTGATATCTCTGTTCCGCCCCTTTAGCAGCTACAGTCACCCGAGCAAAAGTAATAGAGATTGAGTATGGGCTCATATGAGCGTTAAGTCTAACAAACCTGCAAGTAAAGGACCTGTGGAGACTATAAAGTTGTGGTTACGGCCAAGAGTCAATGACTGTATGATAGTCTCTGGAATAGGGAAGTCTTTCTTTCTATTCGTCAGTCTTTGTATTTCTTACTGAATATAATATGATAATGTCTATTATACAAACTCGAGAAATAAATGTTTCTCAGGGATGTTGTTCAGCCATTAAGGGCAGACAAAATTATTTTCAAAATTAACAAAAACACACAAAAACAAAAAGTTAAAGTGTAGTTTGACCTTTATTTCCCACAATTAAAAATGTATGATTGTATTTTCATTATATACCAAAATAAAGTGAGAATTATTTCAAAAACAGACAATACAAATGTACAAGCTTTTGAATCGAAATATTTCACAAAAAATTAAGTTGGGTTTCGAAATATACCAATATAAAGTTCAAAAAGAAGACAAAAAGTGCCGAGACTTTCTGTTGAATTACACAGAGCACAGCTTTGTCCATGAAATGCATTGGTTACTCCTCAAGTGTTCCTTGAAACCCGTAATCCTCGGAGAAAGTTAATTCGGAGCACACAGAGAGGAAACTTATTGCTTGAAGAAAGTAGATCAGTCGGCCTGAATAGTCGTCGATAAATTCCATCAACATTTTTGTCCGGCGAGTCCATAATTATTCCGGTGATAATCGGTCCGGAGCCACATTAGTCCGGAGCCGTAAAATTTCGACATGGAGAAGGAGGATCTGATTTCTGTAGAACTGAAGGAAAATCCTGACAGAAGACGAAGGGACTCTGGACTCTGACCCGCCTGCTACAGTTGAGCACAACACCAGCTTTTGAGCACATGATACAAAGACTGACGAATAGAAAGAAAGACTTCCCTATTCCGGAGACTATCATACAGTCATTGACTCTTGGCCGTAACCACAACTTTATAGTCTCCACAGGTCCTTTACTAGCAGGTTTGTTAGACTTAACGCTCATATGAGCCCATACTCAATCTCTATTACTTTTGCTCGGGTGACTGTAGCTGCTAAAGGGGCGGAACAGAGATATCAAAGCCGCACTATGCAGGAATAAAAACCCAGTTCACAAGCAGGTGTTAGGATGTGAGAAACCTTTCCTCCGATGACTGAACAAGCTGCACTAGTGACCATGAGCAATTTTACCGTGAACGGGAATGATCAAAACTGTGTTGTGAAGATCACAACACCTGATGGCAGGAGAGACGCTGAGCTTTCTGACACAAAGAAGTGGAACATGCGAGCGATCTTTGGACAATTGTTTCTGCACGCTTGTAAACAGCTGCTGAATCACATGATACAAATGCTCCTCAAAACTTTACAATAAAGAGATTTCTGAAAGAGAAATAGCACAATTACCAGTTACTCATCCATCTATAAAACACTGTTGAGCAGAGATCAGCTGACTAGATGGCAGAGAAACTACCCGCCTTCAAATCACTGAAATTTTGACCCTAAAATCACCAGCACACGTTCAAGAGGAGGAGCGTAAAATCTGACCCTGCTGCTCATTGTGCCTCGTCACTGCTGTCATTCATCCAGCGTTGTGTCTCTCCTACATCGGATCCGATTTATAGTCAGTGTAGCTCAAGGATTCTTTGAGCTCCAGGAACAGTGACATTGCTGATCCGACACAAGCTGAGATTGACTGAGTCTGTGCTTCAGCTTCTGGACTCACATTCATCACAGATCATCATGATATTTAATATCTGTTTTGTGACTCTCCAGCACTGATGATGATTAAAAGAGTTTTCAACATGAATCTGTCTAAAGTCTCATGTAAGAATGCTTTAATAACAATAAAATCCTGTGAATTTCTCAAAGTTATTGTCTGTTTAAAGCTTCTTACTAAATATAATATGATAATGTCTACTATTACAAACTCGAGGAATAAAAGTTTCTCAAGGATGTTGTTCAGTCAATAGGGGCAGACAAAATTATTTATTTTCAAAAACTGATATAAAACACAGAAACAAAAACTTAAGATGTAGTTTGACCCTTATTTCCCAAAATTAAAAATGTATGAATTTATTTTCAATATTAAAGTGACATTTATTTCAAAGACAGACAATACAAATGTACAACTTATGGATACAAAGATTTCACAAAAATTAAGTTTGATGGGTTTCAAAATATACCAATATATAGTTCAAAATGAAGACAAAAAGTGCTGAGACTTTCTGTTGAATTACACAGAGCACAGCTTTGTCCATGAAATGCATTGGTTACTCCTCAAGTGTTCCTTGAAACCCGTAATCCTCGGAGAAAGTTCATTAGGAGCACAGAGAGGAAACGTATTGCCTGAAGAAAGGTAGATCAGTCGGCCTGAATAGTCGTCGATAAATTCCATCAACATTTTTATCCGGCAAATCCATAATTATTCCGGAGCCACATTAGTCCGGAGCCGTAAAAAATTCGGCATGGTGAAGGAGGATCTGATTTCTGTAGAGAACTGAAGGAAAATCCTGACAGAAGACGAAGGGACTCTGGACTCAGACCCGCCTGCTACAGTTGAGCACAACACCAGCTTTTGAGCACATGATACCAGTGTTAATTTTGTTAACGAAAACTATGACGAAAATGTTCGTTGACGACCTTTTTTTCCATGACTAAGACAAGACGATCAGAGATGACACCAATTTTATTTAACGATAACGTGACTAAAACTACATGTGAAATATCATTGACGAAAAAAGACGAGGCTGAAATGTGGCTAAAAGACTAAACACTTGACCAAAATCAATTAGTGCTTGAAGAATGGTAGATCAGTAAGAGGTTAATATATTAACATCAACATGTCTGAAGTGTCTGTATGATAGTCTCCGGAATAGGGAAGTCTTTCTTTCTATTCGTCAGTCTTTGTATCATGTGCTCAAAAGCTGGTGTTGTGCTCAACTGTAGCAGGCGGTCAGAGTCCAGAGTCCCTTCGTCTTCTGTCAGGATTTTCCTTCAACTCTCTACAGAAATCATATCCTCCTTCTCCATGTCGAAATTTTACGGCTCCGGACTAATGTGGCTCCGGACTAATTATGGACACCGGAATAATTATGGACTCGCCGGATAAAAATGTTGCTGGAATTTATCAAGGTCCGTTCAGGCCGACTGATCTACCTTTCTTCAAGCAAATGTCACTTACTTCAATATTTCGATTCAAAAGTTGTACATTTGTGTTGTCCATCTTTGAAATAAATGTCACTTACTTTAATATTTTGGTATATAATGAAAATACATTCATACATTTTTAATTTTGGGAAATAAGGGTCAAACTACATTTTAAGTTTTTGTTTCTGTGTGTTATGTTAGTTTTTAAAATTAATTTGACTGCCCTTAATGGCTGAACAACATCCGTGAGAAACTTTTATTTCTCGAGTTTGTAATAGTAGACATTATCATATTATATTTAGTAAGAAGCTTTAAACAGACAATAACTGAGAAATTCACAGGATTTTATTGTTATTGAAGCATTCTTACATGAGACTTTTGACAGATTCATATTGAAAACTCTTTTAATCATCATCAGTGCTGGAGAGTCACAAAACAGATATTAAATATCATGATGATCTGTGATGAATGTGAGTCCAGAAGCTGAAGCACAGACTCAGTCAATCTCAGCTTGTGTCGGATCGGCAATGTCACTGTTCCTGGAGCTCAAAGAAGCCTTGAGCTACACTGACTATAAATCGGATCCGATGTAGGAGAGACACAATGCTGGATGAATGACAGCAGTGACGAGGCACAATGAGCAGCAGGGTCAGATTTTACGCTCCTCCTCTTGAACGTGTGCTGGTGATTTTAGGGTCAAAATTTCAGTGATTTGAAGACGGGTAGTTTCTCTGCCATCTAGTCAGTTGATCTCTGCTCAACAGTGTTTTGTAGATGGATGAGTAACTGGTAATTGTGCTGTTTCTCTTTCAGAAATCTCTTTATTGTAAAGTTTTGAAGAGCATTTGTATCATGTGATTCAGCAGCTGTTTACAAGCGTGCAGAAACAATTGTTCAAAGATCGCTCGCATGTTCCTCTCATTTGTGTCAGAAAGCTCAGCGTCTCTCCTGCCATCAGGTGTTGGGATCTTCACAACACAGTTTTGATCATTCCCGTTCACGGTAAATTTGCTCATGGTCACTAGTGCAGCTTGTTCAGTCATCGGAGAAAAGGTTTCTCACATCCTAACACCTGCTTGTGAACTGGGTTTTTATTCCTGCATAGTGCGGCTTTGATATCTCTGTTCCGCCCCTTTAGCAGCTACAGTCACCCGAGCAAAAGTAATAGAGATTGAGTATGGGCTCATATGAGCGTCAAGTCTAACAAACCTGCTAGTAAAGGACCTGTGGAGACTATAAAGTTGTGGTTATGGACAAGAGTCAATGACTGTATGATAGTCTCTGGAATAGGGAAGTCTTTCTTTCTATTCGTCAGTCTTTGTATCATGTGCTCAAAAGCTGGTGTTGTGCTCAACTGTAGCAGGCGGGTCAGAGTCCAGAGTCCCTTCGTCTTCTGTCAGGATTTTCCTTCAGTTCTCTACGGAAATCAGATCCTCCTTCTCCATGTCGAAATTTTACGGCTCCGGACTAATGTGGCTCCGGACTGATTATCACCGGAATAATTATGGACTCGCCGGACAAAAATGTTGATGGAATTTATCGACGACTATTCAGGCCGACTGATCTACCTTTCTTCAAGCAATAAGTTTCCTCTCTGTGTGCTCCGAATGAACTTTCTCAGAGGATTACGGGTTTCAAGGAACACTTGAGGAGTAACCAATGCATTTCATGGACAAAGCTGTGCTCTGTGTAATTCAACAGAAAGTCTCGGCACTTTTTGTCTTCTTTTTGAACTATATATTGTTATATTTCGAAACCCAACTTAATTTTTTGTGAAATATTTCAATTCAAAAGCTTGTACATTTGTATTGTCTGTCTTTGAAATAAATGTCACTTTATTTTGGTATATAATGAAAATACATTCATACACTTTTAATTGTGGGAAATAAAGGTCAAACTACACTTTGTTTTTGTTTCTGTGTGTTTTTGTTAGTTTTGAAAATAATTTTGTCTGCTCTTAATGGCTGAACAACATCCCTGAGAAACATTTATTTCTCGAGTTTGTATAATAGACATTATCATATTATATTCAGTAAGAAATACAAAGACTGACGAATAGAAAGAAAAACTTCCCTATTCCAGAGACTATCATACAGTCATTGACTCTTGGCCGTAACCACAACTTTATAGTCTCCACAGGTCCTTTACTTGCAGGTTTGTTAGACTTAACGCTCATATGAGCCCATACTCAATCTCTATTACTTTTGCTCGGGTGACTGTAGCTGCTAAAGGGGCGGAACAGAGATATCAAAGCCGCACTATGCAGGAATAAAAACCCAGTTCACAAGCAGGTGTTAGGATGTGAGAAACCTTTCCTCCGATGACTGAACAAGCTGCACTAGTGACAATGAGCAATTTTACCGTGAACGGGAATGATCAAAACTGTGTTGTGAAGATCCCAACACCTGATGGCAGGAGAGACGCTGAGCTTTCTGACACAAAGAAGTGGAACATGCGAGCGATCTTTGAACAATTGTTTCTGCACGCTTGTAAACAGCTGCTGAATCACATGATACAAATGCTCTTCAAAACTTTACAATAAAGAGATTTCTGAAAGAGAAATAGCACAATTACCAGTTACTCATCCATCTATAAAACACTGTTGAGCAGAGATCAGCTGACTAGATGGCAGAGAAACTACCCGCCTTCAAATCACTGAAATTTTGACCCTAAAATCACCAGCACACGTTCAAGAGGAGGAGCGTAAAATCTGACCCTGCTGCTCATTGTGCCTCGTCACTGCTGTCATTCATCCAGCATTGTGTCTCTCCTACATCGGATCCGATTTATAGTCAGTGTAGCTCAAGGATTCTTTGAGCTCCAGGAACAGTGACATTGCCGATCCGACACAAGCTGAGATTGACTGAGTCTGTGCTTCAGCTTCTGTACTCACATTCATCACAGATCATCATGATATTTATTATCTGTTTTGTGACTCTCCAGCACTGATGATGATTAAAAGAGTTTTCAACATGAATCTGTCTAAAGTCTCATGTAAGAATGCTTTAATAACAATAAAATCCTGTGAATTTCTCAAAGTTATTGTCTGTTTAAAGCTTCTTACTAAATATAATATGATAATGTCTACTATTACAAACTCGAGAAATAAAAGTTTCTCACGGATGTTGTTCAGCCATTAAGGGCAGACAAATTAATTTTAAAAACTAACATAACACACAGAAACAAAAACTTAAAATGTAGTTTGACCCTTATTTCCCACAGTTAAAAATATATGAATGTATTTTCATTATATACCAAAATTTTAAAGTAAGTGCCATTTATTTCAAAGATGGACAACACAAATGTACAAGCTTTTGAATCGAAATATTAAAGTAAGTGACATTTGCTTGAAGAAAGGTAGATCAGTCGGCCTGAACGGACCTTGATAAAGTCCAGCAACATTTTTGTCCGGCGATTCCATAATTATTCCGGCAAGTCCATAATTAGTCCAGAGCCGTAAAATTTCAGCATGGAGAAGGAAGATCTGATTTCTGTAGAGAACTGAAGGAAAATCCTGACCGAAGACGAAGGCAGTAGGCGGGACTCTGGACTCTGACCCGCCTGCTACAGTTGAGCACAACACCAGCTTTTGAGCACATGATACCAGTGTTAATTTCGTTAATGAAAACTATAACGAAAATGTTCGTAGACGACCTTTTTTTCCATGACTAATACGAGACGATGAGAGATGACACCAATTTTATTTAACGATAACGTGACTAAAACTACACGTGAAATATCGTTGACGAAAAAAGATGAGGCTGAAATGTGGCTAAAAGACTAAACACTTGACCAAAACCAATTAGTGCTTGAAGAATGGTAGATCAGTAAGAGGTTAATGTGCTGACAAACTACCTGGGAGCTCCTCAGTGGTGAAACTCCTCCTCCTTCAATCAGTGGTGAACCAGGTGGAACAAATCTTTCAGGTAATCTGAGCGTGCCAGTACCTGGCTCTGTTGTCTTTAGACCGCAGTCAAAGGAGCATTTAAGGCACTACAAGACCAAGGAAACTATCTTTGTCATCAAGGTGACTGTGCAAGATCAAGCCTTCTACAATACTGTGAAGGACAGCCGGTAAGCACCATATTGGCCATGTTTGACTAGACTGACTTAAGCAGTGCAGTGCTAATGGTACTCTGGAAAACACAAACTCTTAACTCTTGTTGACTTTGATAGGACTTTGCTGTGGTATTTGTAAATTCAAATGTTGTTTGTGGGGTATAAAGGAAAAGTAAGAAAAGCCAAATTCATTGTTTGACAAAGAATGTGTTTGAAATGGTTAAAAGTAATTTCAACTTTGTAGAAATCTTAATAAACCAAGTTCTTAATTCAGTTAAAAATGTATAGTCTAAAATTATTTGGCTAAAGATACTTGGTTAAAAGATAAGACAATTCTGAAAATTAAAATAACAATTGATTGTTTTGTAAAGGATATATAGTTGTGTGGCTACAATGATGCCTTAGAATAGTTCTTTACTATGAAAGTACTTCTTAAAAGTGGAAAACTTGTATTTTGTAATGACAGTACTGTGTTTATCTGAGGTGAATGTGAAGAATTGTTTAGTTTGGCTGTCAGCTCAAATAATAACTGGTATTTGTCATTTCTTTTGAGGTTTTTCACCTGTTTACTGCTATCAATGAATGGTAAATAAAAGACAAACAACTGTTCCCATGGCTGTTTATTGAGTGAAATCCAGTTAAAAGCTTCATGTGGAGGGATTGTCCTTTTCAAGTGGGGAATTGCACAAGGGAAGAGGCAAAACTTGACAGTGAAAAACCGTCACTGAAGACTGGAGAAGGACCAGAAAAGTGACCACACGTGTCCAAAGAGACAAATAAAGACTGTTCCTGTCCTGTTGCTGTGATTTGAAATGGCTGATTCATTGCTGGTAGAACAGCTAAAGACCGCAAGGACATCAGCGAAACGTCAGTTTTCCAGGTTGGCCAATAATGTGCTACGAATGCATACAATGATGTCGGAAGAGGAGCTTCGAGACAATTTTAAGAAGATCTCTGAAGAAGCTGGCAAAGTCCTGGAAGCCAACGATGATGTAGAGGGGCAATATATTGAAGAAAGCTCTGATGCAGAGGAGTTGAGTGAGCAGCAAAAGAGGGACTTGGTCAAAACGGCTAATGAGTGTGAGAAGAAATTGCAAGAGCTAAAGGACCTTATACAAAAGACATTGTGGGCCAGTTTCGGGGAATATGAACTGACACAATCAATTACAACAGCAGAGTCGCAAGCAGAAAACGTGGGAGCTGTGGACCCAAGTAGAATCTCAGATGCATATCGCTTCATGATCGGACAACTAGAGAAATTTGTGAAGGCTGCGAAGGAGGTGCATAAACATTGGAAGTGCTGGGCCCCCCCAGCAGAGCAACAACAGTTCCAGAGTCGTATTCAAGGCCTTGAGACTATTCCTGCCAAAACTCTCAATAAGACAAGCAGACTTTACAGGGGCACACGTCAGAGAAGAAACCAGCAAATTGAGTACTACTTCAATCAGTTGTGTGGCCACACCAGCAATTAAATTAAAGCCAGCTGCCCTCCCAAAGTTTTCTGGCATCCGCCGAGAGTTTCACCGGTGGAAAAAAGATTGGGAAGCGCTCCAGATGCAAGGAGAACCTACTGGATCCAAAGAGGTTAAAAAGTTCCAACTTCTTGACAGTGTGGATGAGAAGATAATACGAGACCTCCGCCTTACAACTTGCATAACTGCTGAGGACATGTTCCGGGTCTTGGAGAACCGCTTTGGTAATAAGACAACTATAGCCCTTGAAATAGTAGAAGAGCTCCAAAGACTCCAAGCAGTTAAAGGTAACCAGCCTAGGAGGATTGTTGAGCTAATTCAATCTGTAGAAAAAGCCCTGGTCGATCTGAATGAGCTTGGCAAGACTGGTGCAGTAAAGAACCCTCTTGTAACAAAAACGATAGAGAGTAAACTTCCTGATGGTCTGAAGAAGGAATGGCTTCTTCATGTAGCTGGCAAAGATGATGAAGCGGAGGAGGACAAGCGATTTGACTACCTCCTCAAGTTGCTTCAAGGTCAAGAAGCCATCTATGAGAAGCTGGACCAACTGAGAGAGGAGGAACCAAAACCAAAATCTGAACCTCGGCAAGCTCGAACCAGAACCTCCACCCAATTAAGCAACCAGGTTCAAGGATGTGTGGTCTGCGGAGATGGCAAGCATAAGAAAAGGCAATATTTCTGCCAAAAGTTTCGCACTCTTAAGTTGTCAGAAAAAAGAAATGCTGTCAGGAAGCTGGGAGCCTGCAAAAAATGCCTGGAGATTCACAATGAGGGTGACTACTGTAAATCAGAGTTTCTGTGCAGGAGGCCAGACTGCATAGAACAGCGTGCTGCAGAACACCACTATTACCTTTGCCCAAGAGCTGGTACGTTCAAAGGGAATGTTGTCCAGGGGTCCAATAATGACGGCAAAGTGAGAGGTGACACGAGAGTGTTACACCCAAGCTCAAGAAGAATTTGTTAAAAGTCTCTCACCTGAACTTGCAGAGAAGTGCCGCAATGCCTTTTGTAACACTGTAGTCAGTACCTCTCATTTGTCCAATCAAAGTAGTCTTCTAGCAGAGAATGGAATAGTGGAGTGGCCAGTCATCATGATGCTCTTAGAGGTCACGGCCAATGCAGGACAAAAAGTTGGGACTTTGATCGACCTGGCATCGGATACGAACTACATAACTCATGATGCAGCTGATCGTTTGAAGCTTAGAAGTGAAGCCGTAACCCTTGTTTGTCCTATGGCGTGGGAGGAATGAAAGTTCAAGTTACCACAAAACGGTACCTCCTAAAGATCCGGATCCGTACAGAGCAGGGCAACTTCAGATCCCACCAACTTCCTCTGCTATGGTTTGGACAGCATTGCAGATATCCATAAACATGTGACAGCTAAAAGACTCCAAAAGTTCTTTCCAGATGTCCCCCAAAATGAACTGGTGAGACCAAGACAGATACAGCTTTTGATAAGCCATAAGGAAGGGCGACTGGTCCCACAGAAAATACGCACCATTGGGGACCTTGTACTATGGGATGGGCCATTGGGAAAGACAATTGCAGGGACACACCCTGGTCTGTTTGAAGAGGTTACAGTTACAGCACATCAGTCCAGAGCACACTTCGCCAGGTCTATGAGAACAGCAGCATTGATGTATGAAGAACATATCTGCACCAAACCTACCATCAAGTCATCTTATTCTGCTATTACCACTCGGGATTTTATTGAGTGGTGGCGATGGGATAGCATTGGCGCCCCTGCACTCCAAAATGTGGAGGATGTCGCTGCGGCAGTTGTCAACCTGGTGGTAAAGAAATCACTCTGGCTGAAGAAAGGGAGCTGGAAGTTGTAAGGGGTGGCCTGACTTATGTTGGTGCTGATGACCACAGTGATAGTCCACACTGGCATGCAAGATATCCTTGGCTCATGGATCCATCTACATTGCCAAACAACAGAAAAGCAGTGGAGGCAACCTTCCTTAGAACAGAGAGACAGCTCGCCAAAGAACCGCAGTGGAAAAAAGCCTATGGAGCTCAAGTCCACGAAATGGTTGATCGTCGAGCTGCAAAGAAGTTGACCAAGGAGGATCTAACAAACTGGAAGGGACCTGTCTGGTATATTAGTCATCTTATCGCACCCAACCCCACTCTGTTACAACTCCGGTAAGACTTGTTTGGAACAGCAGTCAGAAGTACAAAGGCCAAAGTCTTAATGACCTTTTGATGAAAGGTCCTGACGTTCTCAACTCTATTCGAGCTGTCCTCCTCAAGTTCCGCCAAGGCTCCTTCGCCGCTCTAGGAGATGTCAGAAAGATGTATAATTCTGTGTGGCTTGAGGAGAGGGAAGTCCATCTACACCGGTTCTTGTGGCGTGATTCAGAGGGCGATGAGCTAGAACAATATGCCATAACCAGAGTGAATATCGGGGACAAGCCAGCAGGATGTATAGCGCAAATTGCTATGAGGGAGACGGCTAATCTGCCTCAATTCAGCCACCTCATAGATGAATGTCAAGTATTACATGAGCACAGCTACGTCGACGACATCTTGACATCCCACAACTGCTGTGAAAGACTCAAAGTCATTACAAAGAATGTGGAGCTGATTCTAAAAGCAGGAGGGTTTGAATTGAAGCCTTGGGTCTTCTCAGGCCAAAGTAAAGGAGAAAGAGAAAAGGCATCACCAAATATTGTTGTCCTGCCGAACCAGCTTAAGGAGGAAGAGGAACAAGGCGCTCGGTTTCGGCTACATTGTGGATGAAGACATGTTGCATGTCATGGTGAGGGTCAACTTCTCTAGGCGGAGGAAAAAGATGAGACTTGGACAAGACCTGCTGCTAGGAGAAGTACGAGCACAGACACCAGAACCGCTGACAAGACGTGAACTGCTGAGTCAAGTTGCTGGCTTGTACGACCCACTTGGCCTTACAACACCATTAAAGCAAAAAGGGGCTATCTTGGTTCGAAGGGCATTCCAAGAGGTAAAACCAAATTGCAGCATTGTCAAGGACACATGGGACCTTCCCCTGTCGGAAGAGCTCCGCAAAGATGCAATTGGAATTTTTGAGGAGTACGTCCAGCTAAGCAAAGTGATGTTCCCAAAAGCCCTTACTCCACCAAAGGCAACAACGGAACCAGTGGCTGTCACTTTTTCAGATGGCAGTGAAAGCTCCTATAGTGCTGTCCTCTACTTGCGGTGGAACTGCAACAAACAATTAACAATTCGACTAGTGGAGTCAAAAGCAAAGCTGACACCTCTAGACCAGAAGGGGGAGGCGGTCAAAGCAGAACTTTGTGGTGCAGTTTTTGCAAGTTGCCTGAAAAAGCACTATGAACAGCATACCCGGATCCAGATAAAAAGGTGGTACCATTTGTTAGACAGTCAGACTGTTCTTGGAGCTATCCAGCGTGAAAGCTATGGATTTCACAGACTTTCTTCGCTAATAGAATTGGAGAGATCCAAGAGAGCACACGGCTACAGGATTGGTGGTGGATCCCTGGACCACTCAACATAGCCGACATTATCACTCAAGGAGCTGGGCCAAAGGAACTTGATGCGCATTCAGAGTGGCAGCAAGGGCCAGAGTTTTTACATCTTCCAGAGAGCGAGTGGCCAATTATGTCATCAAAAGATGTGTCTGGAACAGCTCGAGAAAGCATTAACAATATGCAAAAGAAGTCATTCGTGGCTGCACTCACTAGATCTCAAGAGAAAAGTCTTCCAAGTCTTTCAGGACGACTTCCTGCTGGTGCAGCTGTCCTAAACTTAGTAGATGAGAGGCGCTTTAGTAGTCTAAAGTGTCTAATCAAGACTCTTGCTTTTATCTGGAGAGCTGCCAAAAGGTTTACATCTGCAACAAAGATCATTGAAACCCCAAAGTGGGAGGCGATTCCCACAAAAGGAGTTATCACCGCCACAGAACGTCAAGAGGCAATAAGAGACATCTATCTTGCTGCTCAAGAAGGGGTAACATTTCCAGCCACCACTACGGACCGTTTGGTTGGGCTACTAGTCTGTGGTGGGAGAATCCATGGCTTCAGGGAGGATGGCGCTGCAGTTCCCCTTCTGCCTTTCAATGCATGGGTCTCTACTTTAGTGGCACGGGAGGTGCACAATGAGGGTCATGAAGGTGTGGCTGCAACCTTGCTGAAAATGAGGAGGAAAGCCTGGGTCATCCAATGGAGGAAAATTGCCCAAAACGTAGTGGAGAACTGCCTTTTATGCAAAAAGTCAAGAGCAAGAAGGTGCAAACAGGTAATGGCTGACCTACCTCCTGAAAGAACCACACCTGCAGCTCCGTTCGAGTTCACTACGATCGACCTCTTTGGACCGTACCTTGTCAAAGATGACATCAAGAAACGGGTCTCCATGAAAGTGTGGGGTGTCGTCTTCAGTTGTATGGCCTAGCAGGGCAATTCATGCAGACCTGGTCAACACAATGTCGACAGAGAGCTTCTTGATGGCTTACCAACGCTTTACTGCAATAAGAGGGCACCCAAGAAAGATCTGGTCCGACCCGGGGACAAACTTCATCAGCGCCAAACCTGTCCTAAGAGAGATGTACCAGTTCCTGGATGCTCAGAATAGAACTTCGATAGAAGAGGTGTCAGCTCAAAAAGGTACCAAATGGGAGTGGACTATTCACCCTGCTGACTCACCTCACCGCAATGGGGCTGCTGAAGCCGCTGTCCGCATTCTTAAGAAGGCACTGCAGAGCCTGGGCAACAACATTGGCCTCAGCTACAGCGAGCTTCAGACAACATTACAACTAGCTGCAAACCTTGCCAATGAATGCCCAATAGATGCCAGGGTGCAGAGCCATGAAGAAAGTGTGCAGTATGTGTCACCGCAACACACTTCTCCTGGGCCGAGCCTCTTCAAGCAGTGAGATCAGAACATTTGACTTTGCAAACTACCCTTACAAGAGACTCCGAGAGATGCAGAACCAGGTCAACAAGTTCTGGAGGTCTTGGAGCCAGCTTGCCGGCCCAAACTTATTTCTGAGAAGTAAATGGCACACTTCGCATCGCAATGTTGCTGTCAGAGATATTGTCTGGTTGTGTGACCAAAATGCAGTGAGGGGCCAATTCAAGCTAGGACGGGTGGTGAGCGTCAATCCAGATGCTAAGGGCATTGTTCGAGACGTGATCGTCAAAGTGGTCCAAAGCTCCTGCCTTCCTGTCACAAAACCTGCACTAAACCGTCCATCAGTCAAAGTTCTGAAAGAAGCTTTCCAAACCACAGTCCTGCACAGAGATGTTCGACGCCTGGTTGTCTTGCTACCAGTTGAGGACCAAACTCGGAGCTGACTGGCAGTAAGCAAGTGCTGATTTGCGATCTTTCCATCAGTTCCCGTGGGAAGATCGAGTGGGAGGTGTGCTGACAAACTGCCTGGGAGCTCCTCAGTGGTGAAACTCCTCCTCCTTCAATCAGTGGTGAAACTCCTCCTCCTTCAATCAGTGGTGAACCAGGTGGAACAAATCTTCCAGGTAATCTGAGTGTGCCAGTACCTGGCTCTGTTGTCTTTAGACCGCAGTCAAAGGAGCATTTAAGGCACTACAAGACCAAGGAAACTATCTTTGTCATCAAGGTGACTGTGCAAGATCAAGCCTTCTACAATACTGTGAAGGACAGCCGGTAAGCACCATATTGGCCATGTTTGACTAGATTGACTTAAAGGGTTACTTCAGGATTTAGCATTAAGCTTTGTATTAGTAGAATACCACCAGTATTTTCGAATTACCGTGCTTTCCCCCTTCATATCAGCCCGAGATGAGAGATTTATGCATTTTTATTCTGTAAAAAAGCCTCCGATGACGCAAAAATCGTCATTTTGCGTCATCGGAGGCTTTTTTGGCCAGAGGCTTAAAACTACAGCCAGTAATAGCAAGTAGTTCGGCATTTTTTTCGCCACGCCCATAACATATGCGCGTTTGAGGCATAGGTTTGAGGTTACTCACGGACATAGATCAAAGATTTTATCAAAAGTGGGTGTCACAGTTATATTTTTAAGCTTACAGTAACATTATTTTGTTATAGTCTGCACTACATCAGTGGTTCATCTCGCAAATTTATCGGTCTCTGCAGTCATCTCAACCAATACAGCAACAGACTTTTGTGGTAAGTTAGCATAAATAGATAAATAGACTAACTCAGTTTTACAGAACAGTGGCTTTACTTTGATAAGTCAACTTATATGCAACTTATATGTAATTGTCTATCTAACGTTACTTTGCTAAGTTTGCAGTTTCACTGCTACCTACAACACTACATTAGGCTACTGTGTTATCAGTCTAGTATCAGCGAGTCTTACCTCTAGGCGAATACGCTTAGTACCAGATGCCCAGGCTGTTCGTCCTCTGGGAAAGTGAATATCGATGGTATCGCAATGTCCTTCAGAATGGTTCTCTTCATTGCAAGGATATTTGGTTCGTAGTCCTCGTGCTTGAAATGGAGACTACATATTCTGCATTTTTTAGGTTTTCTATAACGGTGTCATCTCCAAACTTTGGGTGTTTGATGGCCCGCAGCCACTGTTTACATCGCTCCAGATCTTTAACTTAATCGGAAAATGATGGAAACTTACTTGTCCTTTCCTGGTTTTGGGTGTACATCCAGGTACAAAGCAATTTAGCACCATTTCGCTGTAAATGTATGAACTAACTCACGATTTATAGAATTAATATGTAAAAAAGCAAGCCTAGTTGTTTGAATTTTCCTGGTAATTCCGCCTGTAACCGATAGGCGTGGTTTGGGCGTGGCCTCGCAAGGGCAGCAAAACAAGTGCATTCTGGGAGTTGTTGTCTTTCATCCACATTAGTCAAAAATACATTTTCTGCCTTTTCTCAGTCTAGAAAGCTCCAAATTCAAAAATAATTTCACATTTCTACTACATAAATGACCAATTTTAAATACACATTCATCTTTCCAGGGGTGAAGTACCCCTTTAAGCAGTGCAGTGCTAATGGTACTCTGGAAAACACAAACTCTTAACTCTTGTTGACTTTGATAGGACTTTGTTGTGGTATTTGTAAATTCAAATGTTGTTTGTGGGGTATAAAGGAAAAAGTAAGAAAAGCCAAATTCATTGTTTGACAAAGAATGTGTTTGAAATGGTTAAAAGTAATTTCAACTTTGTAGAAATCTTAATAAACCAAGTTCTTAATTCAGTTAAAAATGTATAGTCTAAAATTATTTGGCTAAAGATACTTGGTTAAAAGATAAGACAATTCTGAAAATTAAAATAACAATTGATTGTTTTGTAAAGGATATATAGTTGTGTGGCTACAATGATGCCTTAGAATAGTTCTTTACTATGAAAGTACTTCTTAAAAGTGGAAAACTTGTATTTTGTAATGACAGTACTGTGTTTATCTGAGGTGAATGTGAAGAATTGTTTAGTTTGGCTGTCAGCTCAAATAATAACTGGTATTTGTCATTTCTTTTGAGGTTTTTCACCTGTTTACTGCTATCAATGAATGGTAAATAAAAGACAAACAACTGTTCCCATGGCTGTTTATTGAGTGAAATCCAGTTAAAAGCTTCATGTGGAGGGATTGTCCTTTTCAAGTGGGGAATTGCACAAGGGAAGAGGCAAAACTTGACAGTTAATATATTAACATCAACATGTCTGAAGTGTCTGTATGATAGTCTCCGGAATAGGGAAGTCTTTCTTTCTATTCGTCAGTCTTTGTATCATGTGCTCAAAAGCTGGTGTTGTGCTCAACTGTAGCAGGCGGTTCAGAGTCCAGAGTCCCTTCGTCTTCTGTCAGGATTTTCCTTCAGTTCTCTACAGAAATCAGATCCTGCTTCTCCATGCCGAAAGTTTGTGGCTCCTCTGAACTCTTTGATGTTGACTTTTGGAAATCGGCTTCATGAATTCCAAAGTCGAACTTCGACCCTTCTGATTTCTACATGAGCTCCAACAGTGACTATGGATAGTGAACTGATGTAGACACCGGAATAATTATGGATTCGCCGGATAAAAATATTCATGGAATTTATCGATGACTATTCAGGCCGACTGATCTACCTTTCTTCAAGCAATAAGTTTCCTCTCTGTGTGCTCCGAATGAACTTTCTCCGAGGATTACGGGTTTCAAGGAACACTTGAGGAGTAACCAGTGCATTTCATGGACAAAGCTGTGCTCTGTGTAATTCAACAGAAAGTCTCAGCACTTTTTGTCTTCATTTTGAACTATTGTTATATTTCGAAACCCAACTTAATTTTTGTGAAATATTTGGATCCAAAAGTTGTACATTTGTATTGTCTGTCTTTGAAATAAATGTCACTTTAATATTGAAAATAAATTCATACATTTTTAATTTTGGGAAATAAGGGTCAAACTAAATCTTAAGCTTTTGTTTCTGTGTTTTATATCAGTTTTTGAAAATAAATAATTTTGTCTGCCCCTATTGACTGAACAACATCCTTGAGAAACTTTTATTCCTCGAGTTTGTAATAGTACACATTATCATATTATATTTAGTAAGAAGCTTTAAACAGACAATAACTTTGAGAAATTCACAGGATTTTATTGTTATTAAAGCATTCTTACATGAGACTTTAGACAGATTCATGTTGAAAACTCTTTTAATCATCATCAGTGCTGGAGAGTCACAAAACAGATATTAAATATCATGATGATCTGTGATGAATGTGAGTCCAGAAGCTGAAGCACAGACTCAGTCAATCTCAGCTTGTGTCGGATCGGCAATGTCACTGTTCCTGGAGCTCAAAGAATCCTTGAGCTACACTGACTATAAATCGGATCCGATGTAGGAGAGACACAATGCTGGATGAATGACAGCAGTGAAGAGGCACAATGAGCAGCAGGGTCAGATTTTACGCTCCTCCTCTTGAACGTGTGCTGGTGATTTTAGGGTCAAAATTTCAGTGATTTGAAGGCGGGTAGTTTCTCTGCCATCTAGTCAGTTGATCTCTGCTCAACAGTGTTTTATAGATGGATGAGTAACTGGTAATTGTGCTATTTCTCTTTCAGAAATCTCTTTATTGTAAAGTTTTGAAGAGCATTTGTATCATGTGATTCAGCAGCTGTTTACAAGCGTGCAGAAACAATTGTCCAAAGACCGCTCGCATGTTCCACTTCTTTGTGTCAGAAAGCTCAGCCACTCTCCTGCCATCAGGTGTTGGGATCTTCACAACACAGTTTTGATCATTCCCGTTCACGGTAAAGTTGCTCATGGTCACTAGTGCAGCTTGTTCAGTCATCGGAGGAAAGGTTTCTCACATCCTAACACCTGCTTGTGAACTGGGTTTTTATTCCTGCATAGTGCGGCTTTGATATCTCTGTTCCGCCCCTTTAGCAGCTACAGTCACCCGAGCAAAAGTAATAGAGATTGAGTATGGGCTCATATGAGTGTTAAGTCTAACAAACCTGCAAGTAAAGGACCTGTGGAGACTATAAAGTTGTGGTTACGGACAAGAGTCATTGACTGTATGATAGTCTCCGGAATAGGGAAGTCTTTCTTTCTATTCGCCAGTCTTTGTATCATGTGCTCAAAAGCTGGTGTTGTGCTCAACTGTAGCAGGCGGTTCAGAGTCCAGAGTCCCTTCGTCTTCGGTCAGGATTTTCCTTCAGTTCTCTACAGAAATCAGATCCTCCTTCTCCATGTCGAAATTTTACGGCTCATGTGGCTCCGGACTGATTATGGACACCGGAATAATTATGGACTCGCCGGATAAAAATGTTGATGGAATTTATCAAGGACTATTCAGGCCGACTGATCTACCTTTCTTCAAGCAATAAGTTTCCTCTCTGTGTGCTCCGAATGAACTTTCTCAGAGGATTACGGGTTTCAAGGAACACTTGAGGAGTAAATAATGCATTTCATGGACAAAGCTGTGCTCTGTGTAATTCAACAGAAAGTCTCTTTTTGTCATCCTTTTGAACTATATATTGGTATATTTCAAAACCCAACTTAATTTTTTGTGTAATATTTCGTTTCAAAAGCTTGTACATTTGTATTGTCTGTCTTTGAAATAAATGTCACTTTATTTTGGTATATAATGAAAATACAATCATACATTTTTAATTGTGGGAAATAAAGGTCAAACTACACTTTAAGTTTTTGTTTCTGTGTTTTTGTTAGTTTTGAAAATTAATTTGTCTGCCCTTAATGGCTGAACAACATCCGTGAGAAACTTTTATTTCTCGAGTCTGTAATAGTAGACATTATCATATTATATTTAGTAAGAAGCTTTAAACAGACAATAACTTTGAGAAACTCACAGGATTTTATTGTTATTGAAGCATTCTTACATGAGACTTTAGACAGATTCATGTTGAAAACTCTTTTAATCATCATCAGTGCTGGAGAGTCACAAAACAGATATTAAATATCATGATGATCTGTGATGAATGTGAGTCCAGAAGCTGAAGCACAGACTCAGTCAATCTCAGCTTGTGTCGGATCGGCAATGTCACTGTTCCTGGAGCTCAAAGAATCCTTGAGCTACACTGACTATAAATCGGATCCGATGTAGGAGAGACACAATGCTGGATGAATGACAGCAGTGACGAGGCACAATGAGCAGCAGGGTCAGATTTTACCTCCTCTTGAACGTGTGCTGGTGATTTTAGGGTCAAAATTTCAGTGATTTGAAGGCGGGTAGTTTCTCTGCCATCTAGTCAGTTGATCTCTGCTCAACAGTGTTTTATAGATGGATGAGTAACTGGTAATTGTGCTATTTCTCTTTCAGAAATCTCTTTATTGTAAAGTTTTGAAGAGCATTTGTATCATGTGATTCAGCAGCTGTTTACAAGCGTGCAGAAACAATTGTTCAAAGATCACTCGCATGTTCCACTTCTTTGTGTCAGAAAGCTCAGCGTCTCTCCTGCCATCAGGTGTTGTGATCTTCACAACACAGTTTTGATCATACCCGTTCACGGTAAAATTGCTCATGGTCACTAGTGCAGCTTGTTCAGTCATCGGAGGAAAGGTTTCTCACATCCTAACACCTGCTTGTGAACTGGGTTTTTATTCCTGCATAGTGCGGCTTTGATATCTCTGTTCCGCCCCTTTAGCAGCTACAGTCACCCGAGCAAAAGTAATAGAGATTGAGTATGGGCTCATATGAGCGTTAAGTCTAACAAACCTGCTAGTAAAGGACCTGTGGAGACTATAAAGTTGTGGTTATGGACAAGAGTTAATGACTGTATGATAGTCTCTGGAATAGGGAAGTCTTTCTTTCTATTCGTCAGTCTTTGTATCATGTGCTCAAAAGCTGGTGTTGTGCTCAACTGTAGCAGGCGGGTCAGAGTCCAGAGTCCCTTCGTCTTCTGTCAGGATTTTCCTTCAGTTCTCTACAGAAATCAGATCCTCCTTCACCATGCCGAAATTTTACGGCTCTGGACTAATGTCGCTCCGGACTGATTATGGACACCGGAATAATTATGGACTCGCCGGACAAAAATGTTGATGGAATTTATCGATGACTATTCAGGCCGACTGATCTACTTTTCTTCAAGCAATAAGTTTCCTCTCTGTGTGCTCCGAATGAACTTTCTCCGAGGATTACGGGTTTCAAGGAACACTTGAGGAGTAACCAATGCATTTCATGGACAAAGCTGTGCTCTGTGTAATTCAACAAAGTCTCAGCACTTTTTGTCTTCTTTTTGAACTATTGTTTTATTTTTCGAAACCCAACTTAATTTTTTGTGAAATATTTCAATTCAAAAGCTTGTACATTTGTATTGTCTGTCTTTGAAATAAATGTCACTTTATTTTGGTATATAATGAAAATACATTCATACACTTTTAATTGTGGGAAATAAAGGTCAAACTACACTTTAAGTTTTTGTTTCTGTGTGTTTCGTCAGTTTTGAAAATAATTTTGTCTGCCCTTAATGGCTGAACAACATCCCTGAGAAACATTTATTTCTCGAGTTTGTATAATAGACATTATCATATTATATTCAGTAAGAAATACAAAGACTGACGAATAGAAAGAAAGACTTCCCTATTCCAGAGACTATCATACAGTCATTAACTCTTGTCCATAACCACAACTTTATAGTCTCCACAGGTCCTTTACTTGCAGGTTTGTTAGACTTAATGCTCATACGAGCCCATACTCAATCTCTATTAATTTTGCTCGGGTGACTGTAGCTGCTAAAGGGGCGGAACAGAGATATCAAAGCCGCACTATGCAGGAATAAAAACCCAGTTCACAAGCAGGTGTTAGGATGTGAGAAACCTTTCCTCCGATGACTGAACAAGCTGCACTAGTGACCATGAGCAATTTTACCGTGAACGGGAATGATCAAAACTGTGTTGTGAACATCCCAACACCTGATGGCAGGAGAGTCGCTGAGCTTTCTGACACAAAGAAGTGGAACATGCGAGCGATCTTTGAACAATTGTTTCTGCACGCTTGTAAACAGCTGCTGAATCACATGATACAAATGCTCTTCAAAACTTTACAATAAAGAGATTTCTGAAAGATAAACAGCACAATTACCAGTTACTCATCCATCTATAAAACACTGTTGAGCAGAGATCAACTGACTAGATGGCAGAGAAACTACCCGCCTTCAAATCACTGAAATTTTGACCCTAAAATCACCAGCACACGTTCAAGAGGAGGAGCGTAAAATCTGACCCTGCTGCTCATTGTGCCTCGTCACTGCTGTCATTCATCCAGCGTTGTGTCTCTCCTACATCGGATCCGATTTATAGTCAGTGTAGCTCAAGGATTCTTTGAGCTCCAGGAACAGTGACATTGCTGATCCGACACAAGCTGAGATTGACTGAGTCTGTGCTTCAGCTTCTGGACTCACATTCATCACAGATCATCATGATATTTAATATCTGTTTTGTGACTCTCCAGCACTGATGATGATTAAAAGAGTTTTCAACATGAATCTGTCTAAAGTCTCATGTAAGAATGCTTCAATAACAATAAAATCCTGTGAGTTTCTCAAAGTTATTGTCTGTTTAAAGCTTCTTACTAAATATAATATGATAATGTCTACTATTACAGACTCGAGAAATAAAAGTTTCTCACGGATGTTGTTCAGCCATTAAGGGCAGACAAATTAATTTTCAAAACTAACAAAAACACAGAAACAAAAACTTAAAGTGTAGTTTGACCTTTATTTCCCACAATTAAAAATGTATGATTGTATTTTCATTATATACCAAAATAAAGTGACATTTATTTCAAAGACAGACAATACAAATGTACAAGCTTTTGAAACGAAATATTACACAAAAAATTAAGTTGGGTTTTGAAATATACCAATATATAGTTCAAAAGGATGACAAAAAGAGACTTTCTGTTGAATTACACAGAGCACAGCTTTGTCCATGAAATGCATTATTTACTCCTCAAGTGTTCCTTGAAACCCGTAATCCTCTGAGAAAGTTCATTCGGAGCACACAGAGAGGAAACTTATTGCTTGAAGAAAGGTAGATCAGTCGGCCTGAATAGTCCTTGATAAATTCCATCAACATTTTATCCGGCGAGTCCATAATTATTCCGGTGTCCATAATCAGTCCGGAGCCACATGAGCCGTAAAATTTCGACATGGAGAAGGAGGATCTGATTTCTGTAGAGAACTGAAGGAAAATCCTGACCGAAGACGAAGGGACTCTGGACTCTGAACCGCCTGCTACAGTTGAGCACAACACCAGCTTTTGAGCACATGATACAAAGACTGACGAATAGAAAGAAAGACTTCCCTATTCCGGAGACTATCATACAGTCAATGACTCTTGTCCGTAACCACAACTTTATAGTCTCCACAGGTCCTTTACTTGCAGGTTTGTTCGACTTAACGCTCATATGAGCCCATACTCAATCTCTATTACTTTTGCTCGGGTGACTGTAGCTGCTAAAGGGGCGGAACAGAGATATCAAAGCCGCACTATGCAGGAATAAAAACCCAGTTCACAAGCAGGTGTTAGGATGTGAGAAACCTTTCCTCCAATGACTGAACAAGCTGCACTAGTGACCATGAGCAATTTTACCGTGAACGGGAATGATCAAAACTGTGTTGACATGTTGATGTTAATATATTAACCTCTTACTGATCTACCATTCTCCAAGCACTAAGCTCTCTTTTCCCAGGGCTGTAAATAGACTTCCTTCGAGGATCAGTACGATTGCACTGACAAACACTGAAATGCATTAGTTATAAAATATCAAACAAAGTGGCATCTGCAAAAAACTGATGGTAGAGCGGTTTTAAAACTTCTGAGATAGTTTTTCAGTTTTTAGTTACTGTTCACCAGCTGGTCTCAAGATCATTTTTAGGGGATATACAGTATGAAGTGGATTGATAATTCCTCTCAAGTTTACACAGCCGAATAACACAGTGTAGTTCTTACTCTACACAATAAACATGGTCCACAAAGTTTAACAGTTTTTAACGATAAATAAATAAAAATATTATTATTTTTTATTATTATGGCTTAGATGGCCAGTATGTATGTTCCCAGGTGAAAAAAAGTACATTTCTATAATGTACTTAAAGTACTCTATTTTCGTGCACTAATTTTGTACTTAATATGTTAAAAATTCTTCTTTAGTACTTAAGAACATCTAAGTGTACTCAACTGTGCTATTTTGAGACACCATGAAATATGAACTAAAATGTGCTTTTGATGTACTATTTCTGTATTGAAAAATTGTATTTAGATACCACTTGAACCCATAGTGTACTACGAGGTCCACAGATAATAGCCTACTAATCCCATGCGAATAGGGCTAAAGTCACCAATTAGCCACTGTAAATGCTGAAAATATCTTACGTCTCCCTGAGAAACAATTACTGTCTGAACAGGGCTATAAAAAACAGCAAGGTAATGATCTGTTGAAACAACCTTAATATCTTTCAGACCTTCGTATCTTACAATCACCAACCTACATCTACGGGTACCTTTACACGACAACAATGTAAAAAAAAAAAAAAAAAAAAAAAAAAAAAAAAAACGCAGAAGTTTTTTCTTTAGAGGACAACGCTATCAAAACAATCCCCATTCACATGGATCCACGAAAAAACGTATTTTGCATGCCAGGCCAGTAGATGGCGATGTCACTTGATAAAGAAAGACTACATGCCTGTGCACATATGCATTCTTTTACAGGGTCACCATTTTCAAAGATACTGATGAACTGAACCTGCAGCTCATTATGCCTCATCAAATCTGTCAGCATTGTGTCTCTCCTACATCGGAGTGATCAGACTGATTTAGTCATGCTGCATTCACTTGTACTTGGAAGTCAGAAATTCCAAGTTCCCAGAAGAACAGAGAACTGACCATCAAGTCAGAATTCTGACTGGGAAACTCGGAGGAACCACAACAACCTGACTTCAAAATCCAAAATGACTGCTTGACGCATCAACAAAGTTGAAACAGTAGTAATATATTGTTTATTAGCGCTTCTGTTAGTCTCAATAAACTGAAAAATGTGAAAAATACCATTTGTATTCTGAAAGAGCAAGCACAACAAAAGTTTGCCTAGACACGTGCATCTTGGTCTTCATACTTGTGTACTGGATTGCGGCCAATTTGGGTGTGATGTCATTCCCAGCTACGGCATCCCTCTTCCAAGGTAAATGGAACTTAAAGGTCCCGTTCTTTGTGATCCCATGTTTCAAACTTTAGTTAGTGTGTAATGTTGTTGTTAGAGTATAAATAAAATCTGTAAAATTTTAAAGCTCAAAGTTCAATGCCAAGCGAGATATTTTATTTAACAGAAGTCGCCTACATCGAACAGCCAGTTTGGACTACATCGCTCTACTTCCTTCTTTAATGACGTCACTAAAACAGTTTTTTGACTAACCTCCGCCCACAGGAATACACAAAAAAGGGGGCGTGGTCTTGTTGCTCTCCCACGGAGAAGAGCAAGAGTTGCGTTTGTAGAGTGTGTTTGTCGCCATGTCGTCGAAACGCTGTTATTTTCATCCCGCAGTCCAATCACCTTTGTTTGGCCTTCCCAGGGACGCTGTACTTAGAGATCAATGGTTACAATTTATGTTTAACTCGGTTCCCGAAAATTATAATCCACATGTAAAACTATGTGCAGCACATTTTGCTGAGGACAGCTTCCTCAATCTCAATCAGTTTAATGCCGGATTCGCACAAAGATTATTCTTGAAAGATGGAGCAGAAGCTGCTGTCGAATCACAACACAGGAACCGCTGGCACAATCAGAACTTGTTGCGTATTTCTGAAGGAGGGACTTCATAGAACAAGGAAGTCATCAGCCCGTTTTTATGACAGTGGAAACAGCGGGATACAGATAAGTAAATTATGTGAAAAATACTGTGTTTTTTTACACGCGAAACATGAACACATGTTATATTGCACACTATAAACACAATCAAAGCTTCAAAAAACCACGAAAAACGGGACCTTTAAGCTCTTGCCCCTTTAATCACTAATAGTAAAGTGCCCTTTCGGTCATATTGCAGTGCCCCCCGGAACGCGGTGTCAACCAAGGGGGGTCCCTTTGTGAATGTCTCAGAGATTTACTTTAAACATCAAAGTTCTTATGTGTTTAGATGGTAACAGAATATAATATCATGGTAACTATGAACACTTATAAATTCACAAAAGTTGTATAACCCTAGCATTTTGGTCAACTTGGTCTCTCCTATGTAGACGCCAGGTTCAAAGAACAGAAAATGTGAACTGATTTGAATTGACACAAGGGGAAAATGTTGAATACGTGTTTCTGGCTCGTGCTTAAAAACATACATGTGCATCCGGAATGTATTCACAGCGCTTCACTTTTTCCACATTTTGTTATGTTACAACCTTATTCCAAAGGGGATTAAACTCATTTTCCTCAAAATTCTACAAACAATACCCCATAATGACAACGTAAAAGTAGTTTGTTTGAAATCTGCAAATTTATTAAAAATAAAAAACAAAAACAAAAAAATCACATGTACATTGGTGATGTTCGGTTATTGAACGAATCGTTCTTTTGAGCAGGTTGAAACCAGTTCATAGGAAGTAACCGGTTGAGCCAGTTCACTAATCGAACTGAATCGAACTTTAGTTCTGGGTTGATGATGCAAGAAGCATAAGCACGTCTGACTCAAAAAGAACCGATTGAGTCGGTTCAACCAGATGTCGAGGTTTGCCGAGGTTTACAGAAGAGTCTGATGTGTGAGTTGATGATACCATGCAAGCCTGAGGCATGTAATGGAAATATGCTTATTATGAGTATTTTATTAAAACCTGCAAAAACCTTTTTGTCAAGAGATGTAAATAAATTACTATGGTTTATTATACATGCAGATTATAAGCTGTAAAGTGAAATCAATGAGTTTATTCTTTCTGTATACTTTAGACATTAGAACATATCTGCGTTTGTGCATAAATATGTGTTGTAGTTGCGAATCTTATCCAAGATGTAGGCTAATCAATATTTGTCAGTCGTGTCCGACATAAAGGTATCCGCGATCCAGTGAAACTATGACCGCAAACGAGAGGGGGTTCACAAACCATTAAGTGAATGAAAGCCAATAATCAGCAATAGGCTATGCGTTCACACAAATAACTTTTTATTTGAATGTTTCAATATATGTTGACACAAACAACTTTATTTAAACGTTTCATTGATATAACATGACATTGAGTTGTTAGAAAAGAAATGCATAGTGACATCATAGTATGATGAATCTATGAATCGGCTTTTTGAACTGATTCATTGAGCCGAACTGTCCGAAAAGAACCGGTTCGCAGAAATGAATCAGACTTTGCATCACTAATGCACATAAGTATTCACAGCCTTTGCCATGACGCTCAAAATTGAGCTCAGGTGCTTCCTGTTTCCACTGATCATCCTTGAGATGTTTCTACAAATTGATTGAGTCCACCTGTGGGAAATTCAGTTGACTGGACATGATTTGGAAAGGCACACACCTATAAGGTCCCAAAGTTAACAGTGCATGTCAGAGCACAAACCAAGCCATGAAGTCCAAGGAATTGTCTGTAGACCTCCGAGACAGGATTGTATCAAGGCACAGATCTGGGGAAGGGTACAGAAAAAATTCCTGCAGCATTGAAGGTCCCAATGAGCATGGTGGCCTCCATCATACATAAATGGAAGAAGTTTGAAACCACCAGGACTCTTCCTAGAGCGGACTGCCCAGCCAAACTGAGCGATCAGGGGAGAAGGGCCTTAGTCAGGGAGGTGACCAAGAACCCGATGGTCACTCTGACAGAGCTCCAGCATTTCTCTGTGGAGACAGCAGAACCTTTCAGAAGAACAACTATATCTGCAGCACTCCACCAATTAGGCCTGTATGGTAGAGTGGCCATAGGAAAGCCACTCCTCAGTAAAAGGCACATGACAGCCCACCTGGAGGACTCTCAGACCATGAGAAACAAAATTCTCTGGTCTGATGAAACAAAGACTGAACTCTTTGGCCTGAATAGCAAGCGTCATGTCTGGAGGAAACCAGGCACCAATACCATTCCTACAGTGAAGGTGGCAGCATCATGCTGTGGAGATGTTTTTCAGTGGTAGGAACTGGGAGACTAGTCAGGATCGAGGGAAAGATGAATGCAGCAATGTACAGAGACATCCATGATGAAAACCTGCTCCAGAGCACTCTGGACATCAGACTGGGGTGAAGGATCATCTTCCAACAGGACAATGACCCTAAGCACACAGCCAAGATAACAAAGGTGTGGCTATGGGACACTCTGTGAATGTCCTTGAGTGGCCCAGCCAAAGCCCAGACTTGAAACCAGTTGAACATCTCTGGAGAGATCTGAAAATGGCTGAGCACTGATGCTCCCCATCCAACCTGATGGGAATGGGAGAAACTGCCCAAAAATAGGTGTGCCAAGCTTGTAGTAGTGTTGTCACGATACCAAAATTTTGACTTCGATACGATACCCAGCTTAAATATCACGATACCGATACTTAAACGATACTGTGGCAAAAACCTAAAACAGCAGGAAAAGTAAATAAATAACATTTGACAGAACTTCTTTCTTCACCAGTGTGCAGGCTGATAATTCTGGATTTGAGCTTCATTGCTGTGAAGTTAGAGTTAGATTTAATATACATATATATTTTTAATGTTTATTATTTTCATGCTCAATTAAATTACTTGCTGTTATGCTTTTTTGCTGTTATATATATATATATATATATATATATATATATATATATATATATATATATGTATATATTTTTGACAGTTAGATTATTGTAAAAATTAGATAACTGTAAATACTTAGAGCAATGTTATTAAAGCATAAATTAGTTTAAAATAACCATATATACCCTTCACATATTTTTAAATTAATTTTATTTTTGCAATCAGATATCACTTATTAAACTTAATAAGTACTCAATAATACACCTCAGGTCTGCTTGCACGAGTAAAATAAATAAATAACACTCATTTAATGTTTGAGAGCATAAACATAATGCTGGTATCACATTCACTAACCTGCCGCTCTTTAAATTCTTTGTACAAATCGGGATGTTTGACGGCAAGATGCTTTTGAATCCCTTCGCTTGCGTTATTTTGTAACATCTTTTGCAGACGGGCTTTGTGGCGTCCATGGGCTTGCCCTGACTGTCGGCAATGTAAGCAAAATAATGCCATATTTCGCTTCGTGCATCTGCTTTCTCAATAATTTGTGGACAGTCTGCAAGAGCACCTAAATGTACAACCATTCCTCCCATTTCGTCACCATAAAAGCCGTTGCGCAGTTGAGAGGAATAAACACGCACTCGATTTGCCTCAGAAGCAGCGCGCTGCACGCACACTGCCCCCTGCTGTCGCACTTTAGGAAATACAGCTGGCACTCAAAGTACCGGTACTAATAAAATGAAGAACCGAACCGTTTTTAAAAGCAGGGTATCGCGATACCTTTCTAGTACCGGTATATCGTGCAACACTAGCTTGTAGCATCATATTTATTTAGTATCAGCAGAGATCGAGTCAACTAGATCATCCATTGTGAAGGCCTCATCGACACGACAACCAGTGCCACAGTTCCTCAACAAACCGTCCATACCGGCGTGATGAATACGATCCTCAATTGGACATGACCACAACACAGGCCTGAAGTATCAGCAGAGATCGAGTCAACTAGATCTTCCATTGTGAAGGCCTCATCGACACGATAACCAGTAGCACAGTTCCTCAACAGACCGTCCATACCGGCGTGATGAATAATTGGAGCCAAAGGTGCTTCAACAAAGTATTGAGGCTGTGAATACTTATGTACATGCGATTTTATTTTATTTTTTTTTTTTTTTTTATAAATTTGCAAAGATTTCAAACAAACTTCATGTTGTCATTATGGGGTATTGTTTGTAGAAGTTTGAGGAAAATAATGAATATAATCCATTTTGGAATAAGGCTGTAACATAACAAAATATGGAAAAAGTGAAGTGCTGTGAATACTTTCCTGATGCACAGTACAGTAACACACAAAGATGTGTTTTTATGCTTAAACACAACTTTGTTGTGATTATTTTTACAAAAACTCTGTGAATTCATTCAATAAAATACTTGTACTTTGTTGCTATTGTTGTCGGTGTTTGGCGTCTTTATACTAAATTGATTGTCCAAACAGTTAAAAAAATTTTCAAATGAAAAAGATGAAGTATCATAAACATTGAATTAATCATTAGAAAATCCTCAATGCAGCTGTCAACAGCTCATACAGATTGCCTCTCTCTCACACAGATTTGCTGGGTCTTTCACTGATTTTGCGGAAACTGTCAAAACCTAAAATAATTCAATTGATTTGAACACTCATAAGAACCTATGTCTATTTTCACAGGGCACTTGCTTGTTTTTTTGTTAGTCTTCAGCAATGACAGGATACAACTATACTATTTTATAAGATAAAATAAATCAATGTATTTTATAAACAGAACAACAATTAAAACCATTCTGATGTCTCAAGGTTGGCTCCAGCTCTAAAATGTTAGCTGAGCCATAGCAAGGTTTTTCAAAATGACCAAAAAGTCCTTGGAAAATTTTGTGCATTTCATGTATTTCTACCACAATTATAGGCCACATCGCAAATATAAATTGCTAATACTGCAAGAATTCCCAAACCTACCCAAACCAACACTTTTTTGATTACCTCAACCCTAACTTTATTGTAAATGAGAAAGAAAGCATTGGGTGGTGTTAGTTCTGTAATAAATTGGGGAAAAGAAGGGATATGACGACCCCTACTGATGACTGATCAGCACAGTATAGATCCCTGAGATTGAGCCCAGCCGAGAGATTTACAAAGTTGAGTTAACACTAATGCAATGCAGCGTTATGTTAAATGTGCTCATTTATAAGCTCAGTGCCTCCTTTCAAAATTTCATGTTAACTTACAAAATGTTAAAACTTGTATTTTGTGTCATGTCTCTTTCTTCTCCCCTGCTGCTTTTTAGAGAACTGCCACATAATGCTTTCTTACTGTTTGGTAAAGGACATACTGTACATTTGCCATGAAGGATGATAGTAGAACTACTACATTATCAATTAAAATAGCATGCATTTTATTCATACTTTTTTTGTAATAGCCAGCAGTCCTATAGGTCAGACCAGAGTGTCCAAGATAAAGTAAATAATTTAAAAAAAATCTAGACTAAGCATGTGCCAAGTTCTTATATACATCTAAAGGTTCAGTGGGGTTCTAGGCTCCGTTTTAAAGAACGCTTTATGCCAAAACTCTCTATATAAGGAGAATGTCTTAAATGATTGCATAATACTTTCATTTTTTATGAGCTGCTTAAATCATTTAGTTAAAATTAATAACGACTAAAAACAAATTCAAACTAAATACATAAAATTATAGGAACCCCTAAAAGGTTCAATAAATGAAATGCTTGACAGAATGCTTTGGGTTCTATAAACTGTACCTTTTCTTCTAAGAAATATATTGTTTTGTATTCATATGGTTTTAAAAATAGGCCTTTTATACCATTTTCAACAAAAGTTGAAGTAACTGACTTTACTGCATATCACTGGTGTAACCATCAAGCACAAAGTATGATTATGATTTTGCAGATCAAAGTTTTGCTTTGTTTGCAATATGTTTTTCTTAAGAAATAATAAGAAAAGATTATGCCCAAGTAGAAGCCATATTCATCCTTTTAATAAGGCTTTTTCCCACTATAATATCAAATGAAGCCACCCTGACTTTTTTTTTCTTTACTCCAAAAAAATCATTTTATTTTTAATTTATTAAAAAATTAATAGATCCTGACAAAAAAAGAGCATCATGTCATTGACCTACAAGTTACAAAATTGATGACACAGCTATGAGGCCATGTTAACCGACCAAAGGTCTACATTTTGCCTAAACCCACTGATTTTTTCCAAGTTATTACAAAAAAAATTGTCATTGTTTTTTTTTTTTTTAACTAAAGAATCAAATCTACATAACAGTTATGCAAAGTGCATGCTATAGGATTCATAAACATGCATAACCAGTAAAAAGTAAATAGTTAGGTAGTTAGTGGTTTGATTCTCTTTTGGCCATAAAATGTGTTTACCTGTAAGTCGTTCACAAAGTGCACATGCAGGTGTTCACTCAAAGACCCTCTTCTTCCTCAGTAGGATTACAGGCTTTACTTGATTGTAGGTAAGCATCCACTGCATACAGCTCTCTGGTTAGTTCTCTGTGTTCCAGTCACCTACACATGATTCAAGGGGTCAGCAAGAACCGCCTCTTGAGTAGCCTAATTCATTCACAAATCGGCATGCTATTTGTAATCAGGCAGTTTCAGAATTAAATCAATTTCAATCAATCTTAATACATGTAAAATCTATTTTAAGAGTTCATTTACAGAAACCGATAAAAGCCATAAAAAAAAAAAATAATAATAAAAAAAAAGAGCTAAGTGCTGTGCATTATTCACCATACATACTGTAGCACGTTCTGTGCCCTAAATCCATTTTGTCAGAAAAGCCGGTTTTGTCCACTGTCAGGCATCGCAAGTTCACGTTTTACAGCAGAAGCCGAGAAGCGCCCTTGTTGTTTGTGTACAGAAACCGCTAAGTTCGTATTAGCGAATCAGCGCGCAGTATTCAGGTCAGGTGACAAGGCTTCTAGTCACTTCAAAAAACGCGCTAGCTGAGGGAAGTTTTGTCAAAGCTGACTAAAAGTGATCGAGGATTTATAATTTCGACTCCTGTAAGTCCTTGTACACCATACACGACTTACATGCTTAAACCTTGGTTGCTATTTTGCGTGTGTGTGAGAGTGTACTTGTGTGCCGATCCGTTAGTGTGTGTGTGTGTGTGTGTGTGTGTGTGTGTGTGTGTGTGCGCGCGCGCACAGTGAGTGGGTGGGTGGGTGTGTGTGCAGGGCCGCATTAAAGGGATAGTTCACCCAAAAAAATTTGATGTTTATCTGCTTACCCCCAGCGCATCCAAGATGTAGGTGTCTTTGTTTCTTCAGTAGAACACAAATGATGATTTTTAACTCCAACCGTTGCTGTCTGTCAGTAAAATAATGCTAGTGGATGGGAACTTCTACAATAACAGTAAATAAAACTTGCTTAGACAAGTCCAAATTAAACCTTAAGACACGAAACGATCGGTTTGTGTGAGAAACCGAACAGTATTTATATATTTTTTTACCTCTAATAATGTTACACCATTATGTCCAACTGCATTCATCACTCGATTCGTTTGGTCTGATCGCGCTCTGACAACGGCAGTGATGTCTCGCGCATATACTTCAATGAGACCCTGCGTTCCATTCGGAAGGGCTCATCCCTATGCCCTAATCCCTTCAAAGGGTTTACCCTCCGGAGTGAGAGCTTCGAAGGGATGAAGGGTGTAGGGGTCAAAAAAACTCTTTTTTTGGAACGCACTTCTGCGTCATCTTAACGAGACAATCAAGGAGGAGTAGATTGTGCAAGCTGCGCCCTTTGTTTAACGTTAGTTTATTTATTTATTTATTTATTTTAGGTTTATCGCATGTAGGCTATATTGTATATATGTATTTTAAACATTTGAATGGACTGATAAAGGGAGCTGTAAAGTTTTTTTGTTGAAGTACAATGTCGTTTTGACCATAGTACCAAATCTAACTCGTTTAAATATTACAGTAGTATAGAAAAATACTATACATTTATAGTTAAAATCGAACTCCTAACCTCCTGTTCCCATTCTGTGACATCAAACAACTTCCCTGTGCAAAGGATCATGGGGGGCCGAAGTGTCCATCAGTTGTACCCTTTGAAATCCTTAATTCCGAAGGGCCCTTTGAAGTGGCCAGTTTTGAGCACTTCGGTTTGGAACGACCCTTCAATATGGCGGCCATAATTATTTTCACTCCGAAGTGCCCTTCAGAGGGCGATATATCCCGTTTGGAACGCACCGAGAGTATACGTCTTCTTTGGGGCTGTTCACACAGAACGCGGTTTTCTGAGCTACTTTTTCTTTGTTTTTCTATGTAAACATGCGCTAGAAGGACGTGCAGAACCGTTGCGCTCGCGTCTTGATGCATGACATGGTGTTCTAAAGCCATGAATCAGTTCAACTAAGTTAAAAAAAAGTTTATAAAAAAAAGTTTTGTACGCACACAGGCAGCGCCAGTGGGTTGTCCAGATACTGATACTTAGTTGCTTGCTGCTAGATGCGGCGCGTCGTAATGAACTTCACGCGCAGAACAGAACATGTAGCCTATTCAAATCAAAGCGATGTTAAAGGGACAGTCATCACATTATAAAATGCGGTTATATTTTTTCCGGCATCACCGGGGCCCTTAAGCCCAGGTAAGCCCGTGCATTAATGGTTGTGTGCACACGTGTGTTTGAGTGTGTTTTAAATGCAATAACAAAGCAATTACTTGGGTTTTGTTTAACTCTGAAACATGAAATGTGGAGTTATCTGCTTTTGCCAAAAAACGACTGTTGGCGTTATCTGCTTTTGCTAAAAAACAAACTTTTAATATATATATAAAAAAAACTTTCAATGAACTTTAATTTTTTAATTTACCTGTATTTTTTAGAGTTATTATTACTTAATCAAAACAACCCAACTGCAGTTTGATTGATATTACTTGGAATGCACAATAAAAAAACATGATTTGTGAGAATTAATAAAAATGGAGTTAACTGTTTTTGCAAATAAACTCTTCATTTTGACATTTTTGACCCGTCTAGGCTTATTATTATGTCATTGTAAATTCAAGAGTGAATCCAGCATATAAGATGTCACCTCCGAAAATTTGCAGCATGTATGTGGCCGTTAGAAGCATGAAAAATAAATTTTTTCAGTATTTCATTTTTTCAAATTCATTGAGTAGATCTGACTACCTTAAAGGATTAGCTCACTTTCAAATGAAAATTACCCCAAGCTTTACTAACCCTCAAGCCATCCTATAACGTTATATGACTTTCTTCTTTCTGATAAACACAATCGGAGAAATATTAATAAATATCCTGCGCATCCGAGCTTTATAATGGCAGTGAGCAATCAATGAGTATGAGCTGAAGAAAGTGGTCCATCCACATCCATCCATCCATCATAAATAAACTCCACACGGCTCCGGGGGGTTAATAGCCTTTCCGATTTATCCATTTAACAAGTTATTAAGTAAAATATCGATCTTCCACCAGACCGCCTTCCGTATTCAACTTACGAAGAAAACTGAACTCGCGTCGCAGCAAATCAGCATATTAGAATGATTTCTGAAGGATCATGTGACACTGAAGACTGGAGTAACGATGCTGAAAATTCAGCTTTGCATCACAGGAATAAATTACTTTGTCAAATATATTTAAATAGAAAACAGTTATTTTAAATTGTAATAATATTTCACAATATTACTGTTTTTTACTGTATTTTTAATTAAATAAATGTAGCCTTGGTGAGCAGACGAAACTTCTTTTAAAAACATTAAAAATCTTAGTGGTTTCAAACTTTTGAACTGCACTGTATATATATATATATATATATATATATATATATATATATATATATATATATATATATATATATATATATATTAAAATGTATTTTCAAAAAAAAAAAGGAAGTAGAAAAAAAGATTGTAAACCATACATTGTAGCCTAAATCTTTAGACTAGGCATATTGGGAGACTGTCTTGGTTCACAGTTTTGCCTACATTAAAATGGCTTTAAGCACATTAAATAAAGTCTTACCTTAAATGTAAAACTGCACAAAGATTTTATGAGGGTTTGCTAAAAGAAAATATCATTAACTCAGTATAAAAACAATAGAAGTCTAAGCCCACACTGTATGTGTTTAATATCAATAAAGCCTTTTTGACATTAAACACACACACACATACACACTGTTTCTAAATGGTCATCAAACAACTTTGTCTAATACTAGGCTGTTTCTAAATAATTAAACACAACAATAACATGATCATATCCACCATCATTTATTAGCTTGCTGAAACGTTTACCTTGTTAAAGAGCGACCTCTGCTGAGCACTTGTCAGAACACTGGGGGACCATTTTTTGTTTTATATATATATATATATATATATATATATATATATATATATATATATATATATATATATATATAGTATTATATATATATATAGTGAAGATGCCTTCACTTTAATACATAAAGATTCAGCTAACTCAGTAATTTAATTAATAACTTAGTTTTAAGAAGTTATCTAATGAAAATTTGCTCTTTTTTTTGTATGATAAACAGAAACGCTACTTTCATGACAAATATTTCCACATGCATCTCACATTTCTTCTGAAATTCTATAATTCTATATATAGGCTACTACTTTAAAACAATAGCTTACAACATATAACGTTTGGTAGCATTCATAATTGCTTGGATAATGTGCAAACATTAGTATCATCTGTGTCAAAACGCATCTGCCCTATATCTCTATCTATTCTTCGCGTCGAAGGTTCCGGCGCTCGAGCTCGAGAAGGTTCTGGAGCGCCACCGTTTATATAAGAGCGACAGCGCGCGCTGCGTTCAGCCAGCAGAACAACACTGAGAGAGAGAGAGAGAGAGAGAGACGAACCCGACGACAAGGCGAACCGGCTTTTCCTCTCCTTTTATTTGAGTGAGTATTATCAAACTTATAACATGCACAAATACAATCTTGAGGCTTTAGCTTAAAGTGTTCTCTAGACTTATTCACAAATTTATCAGTTTCGAGTAATGTGTGACACGTTAGTTTCTCTTAAGAACTAACAGTGTGCGACCAATATCCTCAATAAACCTGCACTAATATTAATGTTATCATATATATGTCTAGTGGCATGATTAAACATGGTTTAAAGCTTAACAATGGCATTTGCATACTCTTGAAGTGAGCAAGACTGTTGTTGTTATTTTTCAGTATAGCCTACTGTAGCTGATTCTTATCAAAGATGGTTCGAGAAACCGGTTACTACGACCTGCTCGGCGTGAGTCCTAAAGCCTCGCTGGACGAGATCAAAAAGGCATATCGGAAACTGGCATTGAAATATCACCCGGATAAGAACCCGAATGAAGGCGAGAAAGTAAGTGGAGGTGCTGAACCACATACATAGTGTTTCACGTTGTCATGTACAGCGACAGCAGTGAGAGGAACTTTCTGGAAGTGTCCCGAACACTCATGCGAGCCGGCGAAGGATTACATTCTGTGCATTGCTTTGAGATCCATCCACATTTATAGATATATAGTTAATGCTTTGTATTTTGTTTTTGTTTTGAATAAAGAAATAAAAGGCGAAGAAGTCCCCGAACAGTGATAAGGTGGGGAAAAACACGAATGGATTTATAGGTGCTTCATTTTATTTAATGATGTTGTTTTATTTTAGTTATAGGTTTATTTTTTTTTGAACATTTTAAGGGAATAGACCAAACTGCCAATTGCCAAAAATAAATAGCCACAAATAAAAAATAACGGAGGAAAAAAAATACCAAATAAATAAATAAAAGTTAAAAAAGGGCAAAAACAACAAAAATGCAATAAAAATAAAGAGTTGTGAAAAAAAAATTGTTTAATTTTGGGGGGAAAATTTAAGTAAAAATGCAGTAAAAAAATGGCTAAGGAACAGAAGAAAGCACAGAAAGATGAAGGGAAAAAGACTAAAAGGCACTAAGGTGTTTAGTGTATCCAGAACACATTTGATCTGCTATATGCAGCATGGAAACTGATCTGGGAAATGTTTTTCCTGGGACGTGTTTTTGCATGCATTATTAAAGGAGTAATATTATAATCTTTTCTATTCCCCAGTTCAAACTCATATCACAAGCCTATGAGGTCCTGTCAGATCCCAAAAAGCGGGATTTGTATGACCAAGGTGGTGAACAAGCCATCAAGGAGGGAGGCATGGCAGGAGGAGAATCTCCCATGGACATTTTCAACATGTTCTTTGGTGGTGGAGGCAGAATGCAGAGAGAAAGGAGAGGTGAGACATATATTTATTGCACCAGCAGTGAGCAACTGTGAAATGTCCCCCCATGGGAAGTCTAAACATAACGTTTGGGGGGGGGGGTCTTAAATATAGTTTACGCACTTCACAGTTTAAGTGTAGTATTTCATATCCATACTGTGGTTAACTTCTATGGTAATATTTTGTCTTATTCAGGTAAGAATGTGGTTCACCAGCTTGGGGTCACGCTGGAGGAATTGTACAACGGCTCAACGAGGAAACTTGGTCTTCAGAAGAATGTTATCTGTGAGAAATGTGAAGGTAAGAACGGTTACTAGTTCCTTTGTGCACCTCTATTTAGTAATATTATAGTTAGTTCACTTCAGAATTAAAATGTCCTGATAATTTACTCACCCCCATGTCATCCAAGATGTTCATGTCTTTCTTTCTTCAGTGGAAAAGAAATGAAGGTTTTTGAGAAAAAAATTCCAGGATTTTTCTCCATATAGTGGTCTTCAACAGTTACCAATGGGTTGAAGGTCCAAATTACAGTTTCAGTGCAGCTTTAAAGAGCTCTACATGATCCCAGCTGAGGAATAAGGGTCTTATCTAGTGAAACAATCAGTCATTTTCTAAAAAAAAAAAAAAAAAAAAAAAAAAAAAATTGCATACTTTTTAACCACAAATGCTCGTCTTGCACTGCTCTGCGATGCGCCACAAATTACATAATAATGTTGGAAAGGTCACGTGTGACGTAGTACCGATCCAGTGTCTACAAAGTGAACGTGCAAAGACAAACAGCCTTTACAATAAAATAAAAGGAAAACAACGATGCCGGACAATGTTGGAGGAAAAAATGGGGTACTTCAGCCTATGTCACGCATGACCTTTCTAACGTGATTACGTAATGTGTGGCACATCGCAGAGCTAGTGCAAGATGAGCATTTGTGGTTAAATAGTATATACATTTTTATTTATTTTTTTAGAAAATGACTGATTGTTTCACTTGATAAGATCCTTATTCCATGTCTGGGATCGTGTAGAGACATTAGAAGCTGCACTGAAACTGTAATTTGGACCTTCAACCCATTGAACCCCATTAAAGTCCACTATATGGAGAAAAATACCGGAATGTTTTCCTCAAAAATCCTAATTTCTTTCCGACTGAAGAAATGAAAGACACAAACATCTTGAATGACATGGGGCGAGTAAATGATAAAAAAATTTTAACTCCAAAGTGGACTAATCCTTTAAAGACCCAATGTCGATTTATCGATTTAAGATGTGAAATTTAAGATGTGAATGGTTGCAGGTTATGGAGGCAAAAAAGGCACAATTGAAAAATGCTCAACTTGCAAAGGAAGAGGGGTTCAGGTCCAGGTACAACAGATTGGACCCGGAATGATCCAGCAGATTCAGAGCATGTGCTCGGATTGCCAAGGACAAGGAGAGAGGTTCAACTCCAAGGACCGCTGCAAAAACTGCAATGGACACAAAGTAGAGCGCAAGAAGAAGATTCTTGAAGTCCACATTGACAAAGGTAGAAGAACACAAACTTTTCTTAGAAACTTAGGCTCTAGCTTCTGTTTCAATTATTTGGAGCAAACGTTCCAGAAGTATATGAATAATGGTCTTTATTACAGGTATGAAGGATGGGCAGAAAATCACATTCCATGGAGAAGGAGATCAAGAGCCTGGACTGGAGCCTGGTGATGTTATAATCGTACTAGACTTGAAGGAACACCCTGTCTTCCAAAGGCAAGATGACAATCTCGTCATGAAGATGAAGATCAAGCTGGTAGAGGCACTCTGTGGGTTTAAAAAGACAATCCATACTCTCGATAACAGATCGCTGCTCATCCATTCATCTCCAGGTATTTCATATGTACCATTGTATAATTGATTTTTCAAATAATATTTAGTCATTTGAATTAAAATTAAATATATTTCCCCTCCTACTATTCATGTGAATATTTAAATTAATATTTAGTACATAAAATATTTGATTGAAATTAATTACTTTAATTTTAAATCATTTGTTGTTGTTTTTTGTTTTTTGTTTTTTTAGGTCAAGTTATAAAACCTAATGATCTAAAATGTATTTATAATGAGGGCATGCCTCTGTACAGAGAGCCTTATGAGAAAGGTCTTCTCATCATACAGTTTGAGGTAAGTCTGTACCCTGTGTTATACGTTTTTTGGGGTTTTTTGAGAGAGAGAGAAATAAAAGAAAAATCGGATTTTTTTTTTTTTTTTTTGTGAAAAATAAAATATGGAGAAGAAAAAATGTGTGTGAAACAACGTGTGAAAGTATAGAGCCCCATACATGAGACACAGACAAAAATATATATTGTGACAACAAATTAAGAATTAGTTTCCACGAATTAAGGATTAATTCTCTCATTTTAGTAAATCATAGTCATGACTTACTAATTCGTTCCCTCATTTTAGTTAAATCTGGTCACAGATTAAAGGGTGAATTCACCCAAAAATGAAAAAAGTCATTAATTACTTACCCTCATGTTGCTAAAACACGCAAGACATTCGTTCATCTTCATAACACAAATTTTTTTTTTTTTTCCAAATTAAATCTGAGAGATTTCTGTTCCTCCATTTACAGTACATGGAACTACTACTTTTGCGCTTCAAAAAAGTTCATAAAGAGATCGTAAAACTAATCCATATGAATTGAGCGTTTAGTCCAAATTTTCTGAAAAGACACGAGCACTTTATATGATGAACAGATTTAATTTAGGTTTTTATTCACATATATACATTGATCACCGAACATAAACAGAAGCTCAACCGAAACTGCTTGACATATGAGAATGAACCTCATTGGTTCTTTCACATCAAGTGAACATGCTTGAGCATCTATTTACTATATCTGATGTGCATTAATGGTTTGTTTGTGAATAAAAACCGAAATTAAATCTGTTCATCACATAAAGCGATCGTGTCTTTTCAGAAAATTTGGACTAAACCGCTCAATTCATATGGATTAGTTTTATGATCTCTTTATGAACTTTTTGAAGTGTCAAAGTGGTAGTTGTGTAGACTGTCAATGGAGGGACAGACAGTATTCATTCAAAAGATTGTGTTACTATCTTAAAAATTAACTAATTTGCCTTACTTAGTTACTTTTTAACTATCACCATTAAAGGGATAGTTCACCCAAAAATGAAAATTTGATGTTCATCTGCTTACCCCCAGCACATCCAAGATGTAGGTGACTTTGTTTCTTCAGTTGAACACAAATGATGATTTTTAACTCCAACCGTTGCAGTCTGTCAGTCTTATAATGCATGGCAATGGTAACAAAAACATGCACAGACAAATCCAAATTAAACCCTGCGGCTCGTGACGACACATTGATGTCCTAAGACATGAAATGATCGGTTTGTGCGAGAAACCGAACAATATTTATGTCATTTTTTACCTTTAAAACACCACTATGTCCAACTGCCCTGCACATCCTGTTAGTGAGGTCAAAAAATGCGTTTTGATGACAGAAGTGATCCCTCACGCTTTGCTTCAATGAGTGCTAGACATCACTTGTCAGAGCGTGTTCAGACCTCACACACCGGATGTGGAGGGCAGTTGGACATTATATAAATTATATAAATACTGTTTCTCGCACAAACCGATCGTTTCGTGTCTTAGGACAATCAATGTGTCGTCACGAGCCACAGGGTTTAATTTGGATTTGTCTGTGCAAGTTTTTTTTACTCTCATAGACGAAGTTCCCATTGACACGCATTATATGACTGCAACGGTTGGAGTTAAAAATCATCATTTGTGTTCTACTAAAGAAACAAAGTCACCTACATCTTGGATGCTCTGGGTGTAAGCAGATAAACATCAAATTTTCATTTTTGGGTGAACCATCCCTTTAATGCATTACATTACTTTTGCGTTACTTTTTCTCACCTGGGCTGGGCTTGTTTTTTTTTTATAACAAAACAGTTATATTTTTGGGCAAATGTAAATATCCTTTCACACCAAAATTGAAATAAGCCTGGCTTCAGGCTGAAGGAAATGCAAATTTACGCGTGTACAGTATAGGGCACAAGCTCAAACAAACCTTTCAGCTGTGCTGCCATTCTGGTTAACGGAAGAATCAGACAAAGGAGAAAAAAGTTTAACACTTAAACTAAAGTCATTTTTGCATATGAATCATCGAAGGTCAGCAGCAAGTACATTGGTCAATAAGGTGAGATTAAATGCTTAAAAATATTTGTTTTGTTTAACATTTAATTATTGAAGATTTGCATATTATTCTGATTACAAGTTACTCGTAACGAGTTATCCCCAACATTGTTCATTTGTGTTCTGAAGATGAATGAAAGTCTGACAGAATTTTTATTTTTGGGTGAACTATTCCTTTAAGAATTCATTTCCACAACTTGTTAATTCATTTTCTCGATTTAGTAAATCATGGCCATGGTGTACTAATTCAACAACGAAGTTGTCAAAATGATCCCCTTTCACATCTGCAAAAAACACTATATTATGTATGATTAAATTAAAACGATGGACTGAATCAATAAAACAAGAAAATGAATATATATATATATATATATATATATATATATATATATATATAGCCATGTGTGGGGCTCAGTATGAAAGGAAACAATTCAATTATCTTGTGTTGGGATCGTCACATCTCACAGAAACATTTCTGTTCCCTCAGATTGAATTCCCAGATAAACACTGGCTACCTGAGCACATGCTGCCTGACCTGGAGAGGTTGCTTCCTGTCAGAGATCATGTCATGATGTCAGATGACATGGAAGAGGTTGACCTCTGTGAAGTAGACTATGAAAGGCAAAAGAGAAACCACAGTGGTGAAGCCTACGATGAAGATGAAGGCCCCAGGCATGGTGGCGTCCAATGCCAGACTCAATAAGTGTCATATAAGGAACATCTGTGCAATACTTCTTGAAATATGACTGCAAGTGTACACTGAATATTAGGGCGGTTAAAATTAGTTCTTGCCGAACAATACGTACAGCAAGGATTTCCCCCTACCAAAGCCTTACAAAATGGACCATTTTCTTGTCACCACTGGAATTATTTATTCTGGAGTATCTGATGAGGAGGAACCAGGAATGTTTTGAAACAACCACCACAAATGATTATTAACAGGCATTTAAAGGAATTATTTTGGATAAAAATATCATCTATTTAGAATTTATTAGAAGCTTTACTTTTGCATGTAAATGATTCATTATGTGAGTATGTTCCCTTTTATATGTTTATCTGTTAGATGTGTTTTGGTCGAGTGGGTGCTGCACTTTTTTTGCCAGTTAAAAATCATATTTGTACATTTTCTAAGAATGTTTCATTGTACATTTGTTAAAAGTACTTCAGTTAAATGTTTTTTCTTCCACAAATAAAACATCATTACATTTTCTCTTTTGTTTACTTGAATGAAATATATATATATATATATATATATATATATATATATAAAATTGCAAATGAATGGAAACTTTTAACAGTGGAAAGTGTAAATATTTTGAAAGCTTTGATGGTAAAAATTACATATCATCATTACATGAGATGAGAAATTAAAATGCAACACAGAATTAAAATTGCAGGATGCAGTTGTATCATGCAGAAGAATCTTTATTCAGAACCACTGAACCGATAACATGGTAGAAAGAACCTGCCATGCACCATTCATAATCACATTTAAAGTTCATTCATTGTAATCAATGAAAAAGTAAGGCATTAAGAAGTTACACAATTTCTTTGTATTCAAAGCATCATTCCTTCTTCCTTCTCAGTGTTGCTTTCTTCTGAAAGAGCAACCTATTAGGAAAAAGAAAAGATGTCGCTTTATATCATATTGCAATATGAGACACTGTATCAGATAACATTATATATAGTTACTTCTGATGTAACAACCTCTGCATGTATTACAATCATACAGTAAATAAATACACACCCTCAGTCAGCCTTGCTTTTCCTCCTGTTGGCTGGCAAAGCACTGTTGAACACCCAACACACAACACAACCGTCTGCGCATGACTAAACACAGTTGTGATCTTATAACAACCTACATGGAAATAAACAGAAAAGATTACGTTTTCTACAAGTGAAATATTACTAATAAGGCAAAGAAAGATTCTTCTATAGATCTCAAACCTGGACATTTCACATCCATGAAGTAGGAGTTGGGACTCTGCACAAGCCTTTTCTTCTTATGCTGCCTTCTTTCAAAATCAAAGGACGGGTTGAGTAGATCTTTGGCCAGCTGTTAAAATAACAATATACCGATAAATACACACAGCATGCTACTATAGTAATTTATAAATTTACTGTATAACACACAATGTTACTATATACATTTCCTTCAAAAACATGACAGTCATTTTAATCTCTTAATTACAAAATCTACAATCTAGGTAACTATTTAATCATGCTTCTGTACACAAAAACAACATTGTTCAACAGCCTCTTCCCTCATTGTCAGTCTGAAAACTATAACAGCTTACTTTTAAAAACACACATAAAACATCAATCTAACTCAAACTATCATTTTTGCTCGGTGCAGTGAAACTGTTTACGTTACTCGTGTAAAGTGAAACAAGGCCTTATTTGAAAGCCACGCAGCGCCATGTGAAATCACAAAGTTTACCGCACGGTTGAAATAATCAACAACTGGATGAATATTAAAACGACAGACGACAGAATTCATATTAACAACTGTCAAATGCAAGATTCGTTGTCTAGTTGCGCAAATCCACTTACAGGCATGGTCGGAAGCTGCTGATTTTCGCATTCGTGTGTGTCTGCTGCTTTCCTCGATCCTGAATCGCTCGGGTAACTGCTGGGTTGCCACGCGCAGCTTCATAAAGGAAATCTGATCAGACATGTCCAGGCATGCTCCACTATAAAACACTCCTTTATACCTTAGCCCCTATAAAACATGACAATATTACAGGGACTTCCTGAAAATGACATCAGTCTGACAACATTATGCAATGATGTGTAGACAAAAATATTCTGCTGTCAGTGTGCCTCATATCTCAAAAAATGAAAATATCTATCTATCTATCTATCTATCTATCTATCTATCTATCTATCTATCTATCTATCTATCTATCTATCTATCTATCTATCTATCTATCTATCTATTTGTCCATCCGTCCACCCATCCGTCTGTCTATCTATCTATTTGTTTGTCTGTCCGTCCGTCCATCTATCTATTTGTCTGTCTGTCCGTCAGTCCGTCCGTCCGTCCGTCTATCTATCTATCCATCTATCTATCTGTCTGTCTATCTGTCTATCTATCTATCTATCTATCTATCTATCTATCTATCTATCTATCTATTTGTCTGTTTGTCCATCCGTCTATATCTATCTATCTGTATATGTATGTATCTATCTATCTATCTATCTATCTATTTGTCCGTCCATCCATCCATCCATCTGTCCACCCATCCGTCTATCTATCTATCTATCTGTCTGTCCGTCAGTCCGTCCGTCCGTCCGTCTATCTATCTATCTATCTATCTATCTATCTATCTATCTATCTATCTATCTATCTATCTATCTATCTATCTATCTATCTATTTGTCTGTTTGTCCATCCGTCTATATCTATCTATCTATATATGTATCTATCTATCTATCTATTTGTCTGTCTGTCTTTATCTATCTATCTATCTATCTGTCTGTCCATCCGTCCATCTGTCTATCTATCTATTTGTCTGTCTGTCTTTATCTATCTATCTATCTGTCCGTCAGTCCGTCCGTCCGTCCGTCTATCTATCTATCTATCTATCTATCTATCTATCTATCTATCTATCTATCTATCTATCTATTTGTCTGTTTGTCCATCCGTCTATATCTATCTATCTATGTATGTATCTATCTATCTATCTATTTGTCTGTCTGTCTATCTATCTATCTATCTATCTGTCTGTCCATCCGTCCATCTGTCTATCTATCTATTTGTCTGTCTGTCTATCTATCTATCTATCTGTCCGTCAGTCCGTCCGTCTATCTATCTATCTATCTATCTATCTATCTATCTATCTATCTATCTATCTATCTATCTATCTATCTATTTGTCTGTCTGTCCATCCGTCTATATCTATCTATCTATATATGTATCTATCTATCTATTTGTCTGTCTGTCTTTATCTATCTATCTATCTATCTATCTATCTATCTCTCTGTCTGTCATCTATCTATCTATCTATCTATCTATCTATCTATCTATCTGTCCGTCCATCCGTCCGTCCGTCCGTCCGTCCGTCTGTCTGTCCGTCTATCTATCTATCTATCTATTTGTCTGTCCGTCCGTCTATCTATCTATCTATCTATCTATCTATCTATCTATTTGTCTGTCTGTCCGTCTATCTATCTATCTATCTATCTATCTATCTATCTATCTATCTAATAAAGCTGTATAATTACAAATTGCAATAAAATAAAACACACAAACCCTCTGGGTTAATATTTCCTGTACTGGCAACCCTGACATTTCTCAGAGCCCCTCAAGAGATGCAGTTCCCTTTCCTTAACAGCTTCCTCCTCTACGAAACACATTTCATTGTTCGATTTAGTTTACTTTTTGTTCTTTTTACTTGTTCTTATTCTTCTTTAACTGAAGCATAATCACAAACTTTGAGTAGAATTACATCTATTTAATCTCAGGCTGTTGGTCATGTGACTACGCCCCCTAGTGGTTGTTCAACGGCATCATTAGACTTTTATTTTTTTATTATTATTATTATTTTATTATTATTATTATTTATTTTTTTTACTACTAGACCAATACAATCAGGAACGTCATTGTAGGATAGATATAATTCATAAATTAATATATTTCTTTTGAAAGGTGAACCTTAATGTCCAAAGACTTTCCAAACTTTGGAAATCCAAAGACAAAAGACAAAATAAATATCCTTCTTACACTTAGTGTCAATATCTGTATTAAAACATTAAAAATGTTTGAACAGGCTACACTAGATTAACTATTTTTTATTGCATGATATACAGTGCTTTCTTGATAACGACCTGTAATGTATCTAGGGGGGCTCTGTAGAGACTGTGCTCCTAGAAACTACATTGACCAATCGCGCAGGTGCTATCGCGCTGACGTCACACAACGAGGCTCCGCCCTCGCTCGAGACCGTATGATTTTTGTGTCAATGCCATGAACAAGGGAAACTGTGCACTGTCATTCATAAAGGAAATACTGGTTTGGTAAATGGCGAAGACTTACGATTACCTTTTCAAACTCTTGCTAATAGGAGACAGTGGAGTGGGAAAGACATGTCTGCTGTTCAGATTCAGCGAGGACGCGTTTAACACCACCTTTATCTCCACAATCGGTCAGTTCACCGGTGATCTGGGTAGAAGGTATTGGACTCTGTCCCGTTATATACAGGACAATAGTGTTCAGATACAGTGCAACTGTAATAATTAAGTTTCTAGTTTAATTTGCATTGATAAAAGTAGGTTTGAAAAGCACCTGTGGTTTTTTCAGCCAATTATGGGATTATGTTTAAAACATCTGGATTTATTTAGAAATGCACAGGCCTTTGAGTAGCTTGCTTCTGTAGACCAATTAAAAAAATATGTATTATAAATGTATTTATTTCTTATAATGCTTTGTTTATTATATATATTTTTGTTCTATACAATTTAAATGTATTATATATTTTTATTTGTTTAAAATTGTACCCAAATCAGTATTAATATTAAAGGGAAGTGTTAGATAGATAGATAGATAGATAGATAGATAGATAGATAGATAGATAGATAGATAGATAGATAGATAGATAGATAGATTCTATCCATATCTGTCTATACAGATACACAAATATAGATACTCTGGAAACAATGCTGTCCGTGAAGGTGTGAGAGTCATATTTTGCTGACCACAGCTGTACCTACTTTTAACCTGTCAAACCCTGCTTACTAATGGCCTTACAAGTTCATACAGGAGTCTGCACAAGAGAACCATAAACTGTATTACTGAGTTATTAATTCTGTGTTCATGCTAATGGATTCAAGGCACTCAGTAAGTTGCTGTTAGATGTTTTGTTGTAGTGTTCAGGTTTAAAATAAAGACCATATGCTGTTTTCCATATGATGACAGTCATTATTCTTTGACAGTGAGAAACATGATGCAGAAAACATAAGATGCTATAAAATAATAGGCCTAGGATGAATAAGTGCTTATATAACCTTTTCTCAACTAGATTTTTTATCACTTTTTAGCATAAACCTCATAAAATGTTGTTACATGCCAAAGTTTTTGTTTTTTAAATGAAAACGAGTGCTAATATCTTCTACAGTTTAACTTCTCATGCAAATTTATCTTGCTTTAAGGATATTTTAGACAAAATACTTTGTAAGAAAATAATATTTTGCACTGCACAGTTGTCTTTCGTCTGACTGCACAGAGAGTTTAGTCATTTCCTTTGTCAGTTTTTCCATCTGATTAAAACGTCACCGCCCCCTCTGCCTTTGTTTGCGATGCTGTCTTGCAATGGGGTCTCTGAGCCTTGACTTTCTTTCAGACTTCATTTGTATTTACATCCCATTTATCTGGCAAACCAGCTCATTCTCTGAGTAAAAACATTAATTTTGCTGGAAAAAAATGTGCTTGTTTATACGTTAGAAATCGTTACGACCTCTCTGCATAAACAATATTTTGATGACAACGTCAGGATGGAGTGCTGGGGAAAGTATGGTTCCTTTGTGTGGGGTCATAGTAGACTTGACCGTGAACAGAGGGCTGTACTGTTTGAATCCCCATCATGCTCTCGTGATATTCACTCAGCCCATCTCAGCATTCTTCCGCCAATGCAGTGGAGCATTTGACTGGCATCTGCTTTCTTGTGCCAGGACGTCCATAACCCCAGTTGTGGCCACTCTGCATACTTCCCCACACTTCTCTGAACAGTCCACCTCCGCTTCCTGTGACTCAGTCTGTGTCTTTTTCTCAAGGTTGTGATATTGCTTAATTGCTTGATAAATTGCTTGTCATGTTCCTCATTTTTAGCTGTGGTCGTCTGCCGGAAGCTAGTTATTTTAGTTTATAAAGTTTTAAAGGATATAAAAAAAACCTCTTAACCTTTATTAAACCCTCTGAAGCCGTATGGATTATTTTTATGACAGATGGATGCATTTTGGGAAGGCTTCAAAATTTCGCCTCCCATTCACTACCATTATAAAGCTTTTTAAATATATCTCCAATTGTGTTCATCTGAAAGAAGAGGGTGGGTAAATCATTGGATAATTTTCATTTTTGGGTGAACTATCCCTTTAAGGACCATTCGCACCAAGGACAATAACTATAATGATAACGATGAAAGGTGATAGAGAGGATTTTTTCGTCGACTGAGAATCCAAAGACTGTTACTGAGTTTTTGAAATGAGCGCATGCGTAAGAACAACCCCCCTCCTTCACAACACATTTCAAAGGAACGCCTCCCAAAACTCGTAAACACTCGTATTGGAACACGAGTGTTTACCATCGGCATTCGCCGTGTCGTGTTTTTTGGATTCATTATGTCGGACTCACCTCAGGTAACTCATAATCTGCAGTTGTTACTCCTGTCTCCTGACAAAAACATTGCATGCGGCGCCTGTGGAGTGTGGAAAGTTACTGGAGCGCACAGCCGCGCTCGTCTCTCACAAGGAACGTCACGGCAGTGATTGACAAGCCAGAGGGCCAATCGTTTACGCGATGATCGCGTAAACGATTGGCTGATGTTTTTAAGGCCCTACCTCGTGCACAGATGATGTATATTAATATTATTACTTTCAGTGCACCTAATAAATAGTCTTTTATCAGTTAGTAAAGACAGTTTCAAGTAATATTGCAAAAATGTATAAAACAAAACATCCTCTTTAGCACCTTTAAGATATAGTTTTTAAAATCATTCTAAATTTAAAATAATAGCAGACTCCACACCACAACTATAACGATAAGGTCAAAGAGGAACGATATTGTTGGAATCACTTTCACAAAGATTTTTTTCCAGCTGATGAACAATAAAAACATTGAATCAGCCAATCAGAATCCATCCTGATTTAAAGAGCTTGAGCATTTAAAGCGACATTTGACAAAACTGCAGCACGTGCTTATAATAAACAGAACGTTATTGTGTGTTGGTTTGGACGCAAATATAGTTTATAGTAATGTTTTTTAAGGTGAATGGGCCTTTAGTCAGTATTTTGGTCTTGTTTTCCAGTATATGTATCTAAAATTATTTAAATGGGATGTTAAATGCCCCTTTTACAAGATTTAATAAATCTCTGGTGTCCCCAGAATGTATCTGCGAAGTTTCAGCTCAAAAATCAATTTATCCCACAGATAATTTATTATAGCTTGTCAGATTTGCCCCTGTTTGGGTGTGAGCAAAATCACACAGTTTTTGTGTGTGTCCCTTTTAAATGCAAATGAGCTGCTGCTCCTGGCCGCTTTCCAGAAGGGGGCGGAGCTTTAACAGCTCGTGCTTCGGTTGCTCAACAACAACAAAGCAGGAGAATCTCACGCAGCCAAAATGAGGATTGTCAGTAACGGTGTTCAGCCTTACATTGTTCAAACTGGAGTCGGACACTGATGGAGAGACTCAGGAAGAAGTTACAACTTTTAGAATGAAACTGGATGTTTCTGAATGGTTAGTGGATAAATTTATGTAGTTGCTGTGGAGTTGATTCAACTCATCGACTAGCATGTGCCGTCATGTTGATCTTTTGTGTAAATCCAGTGTTGAATTGACCCTCGTTTGTGAAGCAGTCCGGTGTAAAATGACGGCATGGTAACAACACTGTACTACAACAACTCTTCCTCTTCTCTAAAGCAGCCCAACATTGCCTCGCCCCCTTTGTTGCGTGTTGCGGGGGACAGGGTTTATGTAAATATTAGGGTTAGTGATGTCACTAACCTGGGAAGAAGCTCATTGTAGTCCCTACCAGCCGTTTGTTGTAGTCCTTAAACAGCGAATTCTGTAAAAGAAAATATCTCCTTTAGCATTGAACTTTGAGAGTCGTAACTTTGCAGATGTTGTTTATGCTCAAACAGCAACATTACACACTAACTAAAGTTGAAAAAGTGAAATCATAATCAACCATCCTTTTAAAACAAGATAACTGTATAATTTGTATGCCAAAATAACATAAGATAAAGTTCTTATTGTCAGAGAAATCAAACAAAATTTAATGAGGTTTATGCATAAAACAAGAACCGTTTTTTAGTATAAACCTCTTAGTTACCAGCCCAGATCTTGAACTAATATTTTGTTGTAGCATTAGACATTTTTCCACAGGAAAACCACATCACAAAGCCACTCATTTGACTAGTTATATGGAGTATAAGGCCTCTTACTGAATTTGTACATAATTTTTGGTCATGAATAATCCTCCATCTTGATTTATTTCTTGAATGGAAACCATCTCTCTACAACATCAATACGTTTAAGATGTCAGATATACAGAGAGAACAATATAAAATGTTAAGTTTGTTGCGTAGTACACAACATTTATGTGAGTAAGGCAGCCTGATACAAGCAACAAGTAATTTTCCTCTAACCAGCAGAACAAAAAAAATGGCAAGAGGAGCAGTTTAACCCTAGGAACTGGAAATAGCTCATTACTGCAGTGCAACATTGATTGTACCATTGATTCCATGTGGTGCCAGACACTGAAGATCTGACGATGTTTCTCTTTTTCTCTGTTGCCAGGAATTGATTTCAAAATCAGAACTGTCGAGCTGAACGGCAAGAAAATCAAGCTTCAGATATGGTGAGCTGTTTGTTTGTCATTAATATGCAGCGCTAAGTTGTGTTTTATATATCCTGTTATGTCATCATTTACACTTCGTCTTTAGAGATATTTAAAGCTGTGTAAAGAGATATTCACATCCTAAACAGATTTTTGAATATGGAGAACAGTTTCTGCACTTAATTAGAGTTTTGTTGCTTTTAAACATTATACCAGTTAGCTTTGAGGCTATTATGCTAAAAGGCCATTTTATTCATCTTGCACACAAATATTCACATTTTTGTTCAATAAAATGCTCTCTAGAATGAAAGTACACTTTAGCATACTTTAAAAATGAGTACTTTTTACAAAATAATATACTTTAAAAGAATACTCTACTTAAGTGCGAACTAGCTGTAATGATTTCAGACACTTAATTGCATGTTATTTTATGTATTATAGTTTATATTAAATTTAATTAGTTGAACTTAAGAACTTAAAAGTACACAAGAACATCTTTATATTTAATTCATAATTATGCCGTTTTTGAAATATGGTTAAAGTTTACTGCTGAATGAACTAAAATAAACTTCAATGTAATTTCTATTGAAACTTTTATGTCATGTATTGAAATATATTTGTAATTACACATTTGTAATAATGAAGCTGCGATTTAGTACATTTAAAAATAAGTTTACTTCTGTAAAATACAACAAAATCATTTAAAATGTACTTTAAAGTAACTTTTAATTTAACATTATTACAAAGTGCACTTTTTGAAAAGTGTAAATAAGTGTGTTAAGCAACTTATTTCATTAATATCATATTATCTGCAAGTATATTATCTTTTAAAAACATACTTTTAAGATTTGCAGTACACTAAAAGTGCATATTCAATACAATGAAGTGTTCTTTCTTTTTATTAACTAACTTGCTACGAAGTAGCTAATGATGGTTTGTTATTTTTGGTTGCATTAACGCTTCATACATTTGTACTTTTTCTGCCCTAAAATGTGTAAGCCCTTGAAACTTCTTTTTTTCAAAACAGAAGAGGATTCGGTTAAAGAATCCAGTTCATGAGCTAGCAATATGCTAGTTAATATCTAAGCACTATAAGAAGGTTTTTGGGATCCTTAAGTGCTGATATTTATAATAGTCCTTGACTGTCCTTGAGAAGTAAGTAGGAAATGACATCACACTGTGGCTATTCTTCCTGTTAATAGTCATAATGCTCACACACAAGGATGAGACATGCAGACAACAGTGTCATGAACATCCGTGCCTCTCCCTCTATCTGCACATTCTACAGGATGTTTATATTAAAATCTGGGAAAGAATGGGGTGGGATTCACAGTACACGAATGTGAAGTGTTGAGGTTCAGCGAGGTGACAAAGGACGGAAGGAACGAGGTGAGGATGCGTATTTGCGTGTGACTGTCTGGTTGTTTTACAGGGACACGGCTGGGCAGGAAAGATTTAGGACGATCACCACGGCCTATTACAGAGGCGCTATGGTAAGATACTACTGGCTACTACACTGTGAAAAAATATTTTCTTACTCAGTGTTTTTGTCTTGTTTTCCATTACAAATATCTAAAATTCTTAAATCTTGAAGTAAAATTACTAGATATTTTCTTATTTTCTGAAAAAAAAAAAAAATAGAAGTCAAAATTATGTGAATTTATGCATGAAAAATAACTTGCAATGGGGTCAGAAAAATAAAATCACTTAATTTTGATCTAGTTTTTTATTATACAAGGGTGTGTTCACACTTGTAGTTCGGTTCTCTTGGTTCTTTCGGTCCGGGCTAAAGCCTCGTTCAGACTGTCCGTCCAAATCCGATTTTTGTGCATATCTGATTGAAATCCGATCAGATTTAGCTAGTGTAAACTGCAAAAAATCACATGAAATGTGATTTTTACAAATCCGTTTCGAGCTACATTGAAATGTGGTTTGAAATCCTATTCAAATCGCATTCCTGGAAATCCGTTTCAGTCTGATTTTGCATAGTTTACGTGACTTTCTCACACCACATAAAAAGTAAATGACAGATGTTGTTATAGCAAACATGCTAAAAAATTCACTGCAGAAACAAGGTTGTGTTGTTGCAAAGTTCCGGACGAGCAGAAAATGACAATGATAATGACAAATTGGACTGCCAGTGTGAACGCAGCCTAAAGCCCCAATACACTTCAAATGAAGTTCTTTTTCATTCTTTGTTTAGGGGTAAAACGAAGTTCGAAATACGTGACCAGCGATATACTGTAAACGAACATCTGACGCCGCCCACACTGCTGAGAGCAGCATTTAGATGAATATGTAAATATGTGCCGTGCACTTTCTTCTCAGTAACAAAATAAACACAACAAAAATGAGAAAACAGCATTTTTATAGAAAGCATAAGAAAAGCGTCTGATCATAACAACATGTTAGCATGAGCTCTGCATATTAGCACTCCAGTCACGTCACGTCTTCATTATAGCACTTTATTGAATAGACTGCTTAAAATCAAGCAGCTTTACAGTATCAAACATGAAAAACAGTGTCAGTGCCTAATTTTATCAGAAGCACAACTTCATTTTGTACTATAAAGTGGTGTGTTCATGTTTTCATGATTTGACCTCAACGAACTCAAACACATGAATGAGTCAGAGAAGCGTTCCACGCGAGTGAAGGCGGAGCCTCGGTGCACGCCTCCTATTACGTTATCGTCACTGACCAATGGTAGTACAAAGGTGTTTTGCAGCTGGAGCGGACTTTTCCTGAAAGTTCACTTTGGCAAGCCGTTTTGAACTTCCAAAAAGAACACAAAACGAACTTCGTTTTCGCCTGATTTTGTTCGAAATTACGTCACATCAGTTCGTTCTTCGATTTAGTTTGAAGTATATCAGGGCCTTAAAGGCGCTCTAAGCGATTTGATGCGTTTTTAGGCCCAATTTTTTTTTGTCACATACCGCAAACATCTCCTCACTATGCGCTAGCTGCCTGTCCCCTGAACACACTGTAACAAAACACGGCCTCTGTAGTCGCCACAAGCTCCGAAAACTGCAATAAAAACAAACTGGTGCAGCCTGGACCACTTAACATAATAAACATGCTCCAGCCAATAACCGAAAAGCAGCGTCAATACGCAAGCTACTTACATTTTAAATGCGCGTTCATGACTGTTTCAGGAAGCACGGAGGGGAGGGCCAGGAGGAGTAGGAGGAAGGGTCTAGCTAGCCTCTGTTTTGTTTGACAACACTTCGAACGTCAACAGGAAGTTACTCCGCTCAGAATCGCTTAGAGCGCCTTTAAGGGTGCATTCACACTGGCAGTTCGAAACGAGGCATGGTTCGCATGAAGTAATGTGAAAGCTGTCATACGGACCGGGAAGCACACCGGGGTACCGAACCCGAGATTACCTGAGTTCGGTTGCACTGGAACTGTGGTGCAATTTGCATAAATGTCAAAGCAACTCAGACTCAAGTACACACTTGTTCAAGAAGTAAAGTAATCTGTGCATGCTTTTTAGATGATGACCAGTAGTGTTGTCAAAAGTACCGACTTCAGTACCAAGTCAGTACTGAAATTTAAAAAAATGTGACAATACCAACATTTCCCCCTAGCATTTTGAGCGCTGTTGAGCAGATTCTTAAACACTTGTGATCGGCCATTTTGTTCATGCGCTCAACAGATTTGTCTGTGATTGGCTACAATAATCAACGCTTCAAAACATGTTGTAAATAGACATCTTTTACGCTCTTGACCGAGCGCTTACACAGATACGCATGGGAGCGTTAGACATATCTGTTGAGTGTGTGAACACAATGGCCAATCAGAGGTGTTTAAGAATCCACTTAGATTATAGTGGTGATGATTGAGTGTACAGAAACTATTTAGCATTCAGTTTCATTGTGCAGAGTTGAGTGGAATTAAAGAGGCAAATGAATGGCTCACAATCGGCTTTCTCCTCAAAGCAGTCTTTCTTCAAGCAGCAGAAAGCTGCCTTCATGCAACATACATACAGTAAACCCAACTGTCGCTCCCTCTGCTGCATATAATAGCACCAAATTAGTAAAAAAAAAAAGACATGATGTGATGACCTAAGTTGAACGCAAATGCACCAGGGTTCGATAGAATCAAGCTGAATGTGAAACCAGACCAACGTTGTGGGGGTACCCGGCACCGGGAACAATCAGACTTGGACCGCAGCAAACATGCCCAGTGTGAAACCCCCATAAGAAAACGATACATCTAGTCCTGGTTCAAAACAAAACAAGGGCTTTTATAATGTATATTTTGCGATGGAACTTATTAAACATCTAAAACAATGCTGTGTGCTTGGCTAATTGCAATTGTTGTACGTGTGCACATATGATGGTATATTTTTACCAGCTGAGAACTCGTGAAGAGCTTATAAAATGTGTAAAGGAGTCAAAACAGCACCAGGAATTCTTCTGTTGCACACAAACGAAGATCTGCAAGGAGACTGACGCCTGTACCAATTGTAATGGGCAACTTAGCTTCTATGACAAGAAAAAACAGGTAGCTTCAGCATTCTGTCCTTTTTTGGGTCGCATCTCGTGATATCACATCCTGTTTTTGGTTCGTTTTGATATCTTTGGTCTGTGCTGCATTCGTATTTCAGTTGAACCACACCAGAGTTTGTCTTGAAGCAGACCCAGACACCCTGAAAATGTCTTGATCTTGATTCACTTGTTTGGTGCGCACCAGGATTCGGATGGTAGCATTCACACTTATTCAAATGAACCGCACTAACAGATCAATTGCACCTGAGTTTGTTTTAGGGTGTGTTCACACTTGGCAGGTCTGGTTCGATTAAAACGAACTCTGGTGCGATTGCTCTGTTAGTGCGGTTCATTTGAATAAGTGTGAACACTACCATCCAAACCCTGGTGTGCACCAAACAAGTGAATCAAGATCCACATTTTCAGAGTGTCTGGGTCTGCTTCAAGACAAACTCTGGTGTGAACGCAACATGCGACCCTGAAAAGGACAGAATGCTCAATGCAAAACCTGTTATTTTCTGGTCATAATCGCGATGTTGCCCATTACAGATCAGTACAGGCGTCAGAACCTCGTCTCCGCGTTTTTGTTTGTGTGTGTGACGGAGAGATTCCTGCCACTCTTTTGACATCTTTACACATTTTATAAGCTCTTCATGAGTTCTCAACTCCATCATATACCATCATATGCATATGGGTCAATGACGTGACGGGTCTTTTTTTTTTTTGTCCAAAGGCCTTAATAATAATAAAAAAACAAAGATATGACATCCAAAGTATGTAAGGTAGCACAACTAGATTTTATTGAATCCAAAAGGTTTTAATTATATTTTGCAACATATAAAGGTATTTCAAAGATTTTGAAGTGTCAAAAGGTCATTCGGTTTAACCGTCCAAAGGCCAATACAGCCATTTCATTTGTGATTAAAATATCTTAAAATGTAATAAATGAATGTATGTTTTATTCTGGCATTATGTTATAACATCATATATCAACACAGTGCAAAATGGTATTAAAATTATGGATAGAAGTCGTTGCTTTGTTATTAGAAAGAATGTCCGGAAAAATGAATTTCATTGATGTCATTCGGAGTAACCAATATAAAGAGACCATTTTGGATCAAGTCATCCGTTCAGTATCATGTGACAGGATATGACATCATTCAGACACCTGCAAAGGACCACATGGTCATGAAGCAAAGTTACTAACTCTCTCTTAACTATTTGAAAAATTCATGTTTTCACTTGTTCATACACATGTCCCAAAACATCAGGTCATTCGGTACAACCGCTATAAAACTGGAAAATGTTGTAATATTTTAAAAACTTGTACGAAATATAAAATGTTTGATTGTCCTTTTGCTAGCTAGATATCAGCCTGTTAGCATTGTTTGAAAATATCGTCATTCGGTAAAACCATGTGTATATATATAATATGTGTGTGTGTGTAAGTGTTGATTGTTGAAGATGGATGTTTCATATTTCTGCTTGCTTTGTTTTCAGGGCATTATGTTGGTATATGACATCACCAGTGAAAAGTCATTTGAGAACATTAAAAACTGGATCCGCAACATTGAGGAGGTAACTGAAAATCGAGATTTATAGATTTTTGTGTGTTGTGTGTTCATTTATTTGACACATTTGTTAAAGAATTACATTTCTTTTGACTACTTTTCAGCATGCATCATCTGACGTAGAGAAGATGATCCTCGGGAACAAATGCGACATGAACGACAGGAGACAGGTGTCCAAAGAGAGAGGAGAGAAAGTGAGATCTCTCACAAGTTTTTACAGTATTCCACACAAATATATATAATAAAACTAATAATTTACAACAAATAATATAAATAATTATTCTATTTTATTTGAAAATGTCATTTTTGTAACATTTTTGTATTATTTTGAATGAGATATATAGTATTTTGAGCGATACTGGATGTATTTTTAATTTAATTTGTTAATAACCGTATTGTCATTTTTTACATTTTGTTTTCCAGCTGGCAATTGATTACGGTATCAAGTTTTTGGAAACAAGTGCAAAAACCAGTGTAAATGTCGAAGAGGCCTTTTTCACGCTTGCCAGAGACATTATGGCTCGACTCAACAGAAAAATGGTGAGTGTTTTTTCGTAAAACAAAACAGGTGCATTATACTGGATATCATTTATGATTGTATTATGGTTATTTAAAAAATATATTATTTGCTTAATAATTTCTTTTTTATAGGTTTCACAAACCTTTTTTAAAATGTCTTTTTGTTGACTAGAATGATGGTGGTCAAGCAGATGGTGGGGGGCCGGTGAAGATTTCAGAGAAGCGCTCCAAAAAGCACAGCATCTTTAAGTGTGTTCTGCTGTAACTCATTTGCGGCGTGTGGATACGTTCACTTGCTGTGTCTCTTCGGCAGCCAGAAATGCTCAGCTGGTAAAACATATCACATGAGCCCCTGCAAAAGAGCTGGACCATCAGGCTCAAGAACAGATGAAGGTTCGTGTTTCCAAGCCCTTAAATTCAAGATGGAACGGAGGAATGATGCAGTTTTGAGAGATTTACTTGGTTCACTCTGTGGTAGAGTCATAATAGGAAATGTTTGCTTTGTTGTGTGGTGATAATTGTGATGATTGTCTCAAAAGATAATGGATCAAATATGAATGGTTTTGCTTTTGTGTAATATTATGTATGGACATATTTGCTTGAAACATTTGCTGCTGAAAGCTTAGATGTATCACATACAATATTTATGAATTAGTCAGTGAGTCTGTTTTGTTGTAATATGTTCCTGAGTGTCTTGTATACAGCATATACACTGTTCTTGCACTGGTTCAAAAATTTTAATTGAGAAGATCTGTAAAAATGCAATTTTTGGAACACTAGTGGTTGAAAAAGCACTTTACATGTGTTTTCGATGAGCTCTCCTCACAGGCACATGTCCATGTATAGCACAGACGGACATCAATCCACCCACTGGAAGGTTGCAAAGATAGAACATGATGGCTTTGGAGCATGATGGGTAAAGGAACATCTTCAGGTCGGGTATCAAAGGGAACATGTCTTACTTGGCAAAATCACAGTCACCCATAGTAAATGAGTGTTTGACACAGCCAGTCAAATCCGAGAACCATCAGTATTAAGGGAATAAGAGAAATTGTGCCTGTGTTGTAGATCCTTAGCTTTAGGGTTATAAGTATAGGGCTTATATTCAAATTCAGTCCAGCACTGATTTGTGAAAATTATGTGACTTTTTTTGTTTGAATATGAAGATGATCATTAACTATTTAATTAGCATTTAAAATTAATGTTTTATTTGAAAAAGACAGGCGCCTTTGCCATTTGAAAGCAAGTTTAGAAACTAGGGTCCTTGTGTCAATGCTACAGTATAATGTTTTTGTAACATGATAAAAAAGAAAGTCACTGATGCATGTTTATGTAAATCCATTAATAGAAACTGAGCTTTTTTGTATTTCAATTTGATATCACCTTTTTAGCTCTTTTTCATTTTTTGATTGAAAATGTCCAGTGCATAATGATATATATATTAATATTGTACAAGCAACTTTTATTTACTGTTTACATTTTTATTTTTCACCATAGGCTCTTAAACATACAGTTGCCAAAAAGTGGTATTATGTGCTTTTCATGCTTGTACTGTCTAAGTTGTTTTAGTCAAAGGATCCAGGGTGAATTCAACTGGTCAAATCAGCACTTTTGTTTTCAAATATGTGAGACATTTTGGTCTCCTATTGAAACTGCACTAAAGGCTGTGTCAGAAGTAGTACAGATTACAGCAATAAAATGTCCCCATTTGGGAATTCTCTTTTCCGACTATTTGTGCTGATATTAGGGACCTTAATGCCTTGGATCTATGTTTATTAATCTGATTTGGACAAATACTGCCGAAGAATGTTTTGATGATCATCATTTTACTTCAGCAAATGTAGCATATATCATGACCACTGATATTCAGATGGGACCATTGTTATGCATGTATTTTCTTTCATATTTGTGACTGTATGATCGACTTTTTGAAAGAGACATATAACGCAACCTGTTACCTGAAAAGCTAATATGCTCATTTAAACATGTTAAAACCTTAACAAAGAAAATGTGAACAAGAATTTGAAGTGTGTTTTTATTAATTGTAGATTTTTATACTACATATAACCAAAGTAAATACTGTATAAACATATCTTCATACTTCTCATCTTATTTTTTCACATAGTTTAGTCTTCTTTTTTTCAGCAATTCATCATCCAGAACAGTAGATGGTGCTATTAGACAGTCTTATCACAACAATAAACAGATTACTGCTCTTATACAACCTGCTAACTTCAAACATTTTGCATTGAGGTAGACTCATTTTGTCTTTTGACTTGTTCAGTTTGCATAGCCTTACTTTTTTGCCCACAAATTGTCATTATACTGTATAATACTGTTACTAATACTGTATACCAATCCAAAAACACCTAAACCATAACACATAAATGGTATAATGAGGACCAGAGCAGTGAGCAAGGTTACATAATGTATTTTATACCTTAAATATATATATAATGATGGAAATTGCAAGCACACAATTAATGAACAGTTGATGATATGGTTTCAAAGATCTACTACTCAGTTAACTTGATCATGACACCTGAGCACATACTGCTAATGTAAGTATCTAGTGTTACAGGTGCATAAGGAATTTAATGTGTGTATCATTCTTATCTGAGGAATGTATCTTCTTATTGGACTCCTTCTAGAGCAGGGATGGACAAACTCGGTACTGCCCTGCAGAGTTTAGTTCCAACCCTGATTAAACTCACCTGCCTGTAGCATTTTAGTAATCCTGAAGGAACTGATTAGCTGGTTCAGGTGTGTTTGATTAGGGTTGGAGCTAAACTCTGGCTGAATCCCAAATGGCATACTTCTATGCACTTTCGGTCTTGTGGACTTACAATGGCTGCCCCATGCCCGTTAAGTCCACGAGACCGTAGGGTGTCCCATTCATCATTTTAGGTTTCAGAAGGGTGCTCGCCCCCTTTGCGGCCGCTATGCGCCCTCAATGTGCACTTAAGCTGAGCCCACAAGTCTGCGAGCTACGTAGAGGATTTTACCCAGCAGTCAAAGCGACATTACATCATGAAAGTGCGGACTCAGAGGAAGACCGTGAGGATTTAGGTTGCCATTTGGGATTCAGTCTCTGTAGGGCAGTGGCCCTCCAGGACCGAGTTTGCTCAGGCCTGTTCTAGAGTGTTCCCTTTACGTATGGCTATGACTCGTCTGAAGGTACATCATCTGTTGTCTTCTGTGCTGATTTCTCTGGCTCATCAGAAGTGTCTCCATAGGCTCCAGCAAGGTCTCTTTCACTGCTCGATCCATGGGCTCTTTTCAAACTGTTTCCTAAGGACGTGCAAGGTTTTGTGGACCAGCTCTTTGATCTTCCAGGGAGGAACATTGTGTCTTCTGGCAGAAGCAGTTGGCTACCACCAGCTTGGACTTCAGAATCACAGTAACCTGCACCTGTAGTTATTTCCTCTGTTTGCTCTCCATCTTGCTTCTCTGAACATTTTTCCTTCCCCAGACTTCCTTCAGAATCATCTGGATCCTTTCCCATCTCCTGCTGAGTATCTTCCAGGTGCTGGTCTACGTCACCCCTTTCTTCCCGGTTTACCTGATCTACATCTAGCAATGCCTCTGTACCAGTCGCCCCTGCTGAGTGAAGCTCGCCACCCTTTGTCATCTCATCGTCTATTGTCAGCTGAACACTTTCGTGAGTCATTGGTCCATCTGAACTGTCTAGTGTCTTCTCTCCATCTTGCATTCCCATCTCCTCTTTACTGTGTCTAGAAGAAACTCTCAGCCTCTGTTGCTCAGGCTGGTCAGAATTTTGCTCTACCTTGAAGCTGTTGCTAAACTTGTCAATCTGGTCTACCAATGGTCTTACCATTGATACCTTTGGCATCTGACCAAAAAGACTAGGATGTACCTTATACTCATAACTAGCACTCCAACGTCTTGTAGCTGGAGTCCCATCCATTCCTTCCCCTTCTTGATTTGCTTCCTTTCCACTTGCTTGATCAAATGAGATTGTGCTCCTATACCTTCGTACACTGGACGGGGATGTGCTTTGTATTTCTGTGGGATAATATTTGAAAGCTTTCACCTTTTCTAGAGGGTAGGAGGTAGTCGCCTGAAGTTTCACTCTCTCAGTCATGAAGGCTTCTTTCTGTGTGGCACTATCCGAAGTAGTCTGGTTGTCAGGAACTGAAGATTTTGGTGATTCTGGCTTTGTCCCATCAGCCTCAACACCCTTCTCACAAGGGAAGATTCGGATGTCCACACATGAGCCAAGGCGTCTTTTTACCCCTGGAACATCTACCTCTAGATTCTGGCCATATTCCTTTGTGTTGAGGTTTGTAGTGCTTATTGTTTTACTCAGATCTGCCTCTTTTTCCTCGGGTGGACGCTCATCAACACCCAGGTAATAGCGGTAGAGGCTGTACCCATCAGCACTGTTGATGCTACTGTGACGCTGGAGAGAAGATGGGTCACAAATAGAGGAGGCAGATGAGCGTGTGCGGGTCAATTCAGAATGGTCGATTCCCACCAGTCTTTCCAAGGCATTCACCATTCTGCCATTAATGTCTTCTAGCTGGGCCAAACGGAGGTCTACTGTCTGAAGGGAGGCCTTCATTGTGTTCTCCCTCTCATTCACCTCCTCAAGGCGCATGGACATGTTCTCTACCCTAAACAGGGAAAAAGAAGATAATGTAAATGGGATGATTACATAAATATAAAGTTTGCAAACTGGGATTTAAGAGGTTTACCCATATTAGTGTATTTTTATCATGACAACACTTGGAAGATTTTAGCATGGTAATGGATATGACAATGTTAATGTATTTTGTCTTGGTGGAATAGATCTGCTACGCTGCTGTTGATTATTGCTGCTGCTGCTGCTGCAGAGCAAGTACAGGAACTTGCTACTGCCAGTACATACGCCGATACTCTGCTGTGAGTATGTAAGACATACTGCTGCTGCACAAATTGCATATCTCAGTTACCCATAGCAGATCTATACAGGTGGAGCTGGGGAAGGTGGAGGATTTTAGACGAACTCTGAAAGCGCACTTCAACTTCTAAAGTAAATGATAACCAGACATTTAAATGTTGAGCAGCAAGCTTATTGGTTGCAGATGCAACATGAACCAATTAACTTATGCCAAGTAGTTAATGTGGTAAATATCATCAGCTTGCGTTAAGGACCCATCAGTCTGCGCCATGTAGAGTTTCATGACAGAACTAGGCATTTAAATTACCTTTCATTTGTAACCCTGATACGCTCATCATTTGAAGACAGTTGCTCGTCTTCTCTCTCCCTGAAATATTCCTCCACACATTGCTCCTCAAACTCATACAGCATCTTCAGCTCCTCCGGGGTGAGAATAAGTTCTTTATGAGGAAAACAGAATACAAACAAATATTTATCTCATGTTCAGTTTGAATTTTTTACTTGCTTGACCACATGCATCTTGATCCTTTATAATTTGGTCTAATTATTTTATGAAACTCACTTAATCCTTTATCCTTCTCATCCAGTTCTCCCTCCTTTCTCTTGTTACAGCGGCAGCAGAGTTTGCGGAATATGATGTAGAGGTGGCTAAAGATAATGAGTGGTGGAGGTAGAACAGGCCTGTCATGGAAGGTCATGATGAGCTGATATCTCTGGAACTTCCACACCTGGTTGGAGATGGACTTAACCTCAAAGAACGTGTTGCTTTATTGGGAGGAAACACATAACAACTAGCAAATTAACACCATTGAACTGTTACTAGAGATACACCAATGAAGACATTTTGGTAAAGACCAATAGCCACAACTTGCAACCGATCCTACACTGTTTGTTTTTACATGGAAATAAGTCATCAAAACATTATAATGGTAGCATTCTTACTTGAAGACAGCAATGAGCAAGTTCACAAGCAGGATGTTGGCCACTAACAAATAACAGGCCATGATGGCTGGAGTCAGCCATGCTCCAGGGATGCAGGGTGGAAGCTTTTTCCCATCCTCATCATATAAATTGTCTCCACAGGGGGCTGTTTAGAAAAAGCTTTCTTGTTACATTAAAGTACCAGCGATGAATTTGTTCTGCATTCACAACTATTTCAATGCCATTATACCATTAGTAGGGTTATTTTTCATGAAAACAGTGTTTATCATTGTGTCAAATGTTCATCATTGTCCTTACGATTTATTTCCATTGCGTAAACTTCACCACATTCCAGAAGGGCAAAATAGAGATGAACAAGTCAGTTAGTGCAATTGGAAACCAGAAACAACAAAGTGTACAACAAGAATTAATCAAACCCAATATCAATTAAGAGACAGGCAGGATAATTAACTAGAAAGTGCTGCAATGTGTATGGCAGAGTACAGCCTGAAATACTGAAACTAATTTTTCTTTTTACAAGACTGAATACTCTAAACATTTCTAACTCAACAAAAAAGCCACTAAGCATGAAGTTATAGGGGAAACCACAACAAACAACAAACAGAATCACAGAGGTAATGGAGATATTAATGAGGTGTTATAATGGTGGATCAGACTGTTAAAGGCCATCTATCTACCCTGGAGGCAGGAAACAAAATCTTACTATAAATTCTAGTCTTACGGTCTATCGAATCTGCAAACACCTCTCCATAAATCATCCAATAAGGCATGTAGAAGATGTTGCGAGCCAAGCGCCACGTGGGCTCCTCGTCTGGGTGGAGGATGGCCTGTCGTGCCACACCGAAACTCATCAGGACCACCAACATGATCACCACAAAATACAGCATGTCAATCATCTGCAAGACAGGCAGCCACTTATTCAAGTTAAAAAGTCCATATAGTTGAGAATCAAGTGTACAAGGTCTAAAAGTATAATAACTTTAGAACAATAAATTGCATTACCATTTTCCCTATCATCATGACATAGGGTCCTAGGTACTTGTTGACTCCAAATATGTCCAGTACACGGATATACCAAAAGATAATGCCCACGCAGTAGATCACACGACCGTAGCCCATGTAGGGTTCACTTTGAAGCCTTAGTAGTAGCCCGAGCAAGAAAGTGGAGATGGCCACCAGATCTGTGATGTTCCAGTACTCCTCCAACCACACGTTTATCTTTTGCTTGAGCTTGCCTGGTTCAGACATCAAGATCTGGAAGAGAGAGTACCAGAAATAGGCTACAAACTGATTCTTTACTATTGGGTTTGAGTTGATTTAGCTGTTTTTGCATTGATTTCTAGAGCTGTGGCTGTCTTTACCTGTCTGACTTTCTCTAGCCCCAAAGTGATGATGTATGAAATGACGATCCACTCTTGTAAACATGGCCAACGCTCCATCTTCACCAGAACTACGTAATTGTACAGCATGAGATAGCCAAGGTAGGCAATCTGCCCAATGCAAGCCAATTTTGCAATTCAGGAAAAAAAAAAAAAAATCGATAAAAATATAATAAAAAAATATACAAAATTTATATTATTTTATTGCATTAAATATACAGGGAGTGCAGAATTATTAGGCAAGTTGATTTTCTGATCATATTTTTTTCCCAAGCACATTTTACCAATTCCAATCCACATCAATCTTAATAACTACTATTAATATTGTTTTTAATCATTTATAAGTGATATATAATTGTTCATGAAGGCTGGAAATGAAAAATGCCTTATATTCAGGTGTGCAGAATTATTAGGCAAGTTTTCTTTTACAGGCAAAATGAGCCAAAAAAGAGATTTAACTCAGACTGAAAAGTCAAAAATTATTAAATACTCATGAGAAGGACGCAATACTAATGCAATACTAGAAATTGCAAAGTTAAAGCATGACCAAGGGACAGCAAAATACTCATTGGGTCAGCGGGGTCAGACAAAAACAGGTGGAAAAGAAAAGACACGTTAACTGCAAAATAATTAAGAATTATGTGTGAAACCATCAGGAACCCTTTAGTCTCCAGCGCCACCATTTTCCAGAACTGCAACCTACCTGGAGTCTCCAGAAGTGCAAGGTGTTAGGATCTCAGAGACTTAGGTTAGCTAAAGAATCCTAAAAAATGACCTGCACTTGATAAGAATCACAAGCTGAAGTGTTATAAAATACATGAAGACTGGGTTTTAATAGGGCTTATAGACAGACAGCTTGAGAATGACTCCTGATGGACCAGCACCACATCCTCTTGTACCACTGTTTGAAGAATTTATCCAGAATCTGGCAGTAAGGTGTTTGAGTTCACTTTTAGTCCATCTCTTATCCTGAAATGTCTGTCTTGCAGAGATGGACTAAAAATGATCTTCCAAAACTTACTGCCAGATTCTGGAAGATAAATTCTTCAAACAGTGGTACAAGAGGATGTGGTGCTGGTCCTTCAGGAGTCACTCTCAAGCTGTCTGTTTATAAGGCCTATAAAAACCCAGTCTTCATGTATTTTATAACACTTCAGCTTGTGATTCTTATCAAGTGCGGGTCATTTTTTAGGATTCTTTAGCTAACCTAAGTCTCTGAGATCCTGAGACCTTGCACTTCTGGAGACTCCAGGTAGGTTGCAGTTCTGGAAAATGGTGGCGCTGGAGACTAAAGGGTTCCTGATGGTTTCACACATAATTCTTAATTATTTTGCAGTTAACGTGTCTTTTCTTTTCCACCTGTTTTTGTCTGACCCCGCTGACCCAATGAGTATTTTGCTGTCCCTTGGTCATGCTTTAACTTTGCAATTTCTAGTATTGCATTAGTATTGCGTCCTTCTCATGAGTATTTAATAATTTTTGACTTTTCAGTCTGAGTTAAATCTCTTTTTTGGCTCATTTTGCCTGTAAAAGAAAACTTGCCTAATAATTCTGCACACCTGAATATAAGGCATTTTTCATTTCCAGCCTTCATGAACAATTATATATCACTTATAAATGATTAAAAACAATATTAATAGTAGTTATTAAGATTGATGTGGATTGGAATTGGTAAAATGTGCTTGGGAAAAAAATATGATCAGAAAATCAACTTGCCTAATAATTCTGCACTCCCTGTAAGCATTATTTTACAAAATAAAATAATATATTATAAAAGATGCTGGGATAGGCTTCCTTGCAACCCTACATAGGACAAGCAATTTGGAAAATGGATGGATGAATATTCTACTCACAGTATTGAACCAAAATTTGGTGAAAGGGGCATTGTAGAACTCATAGATTTTTGTCCCGATTGGAATCTGCCTCATTTTCTTATCGCCTTCCTCCTCGTCTCCTTTCTTAGAGGCTGCATCTGCATTAACATCCTAGATATACATGAGGTATTTTTAAAACATGTAGAATTCCTATAAACAGCAGCTTCATTAAAATCTAAAGCACTAAAAATCATCCTGGATTTGTTTTAACTAGACCAAACATAAAATTAAGAAGCCGTTTGATGATGAGTTCCCTGTTTTTTCTCCCACAAGACTAACCATAATTACTCAGTTTCTGATAGACTGTAAAATACCTGCACACTTTATATAACTAGAAGGAATGGTGCAGTTTACCCGGCCAGACTTATCATCATCCTTGGTCTTCCTGTCTTCTTTTTCTGGAGTTACTTGATGAGACGTGTCATCACCCAGACGGAAATCCAACAGCAGGATAAAAGGTGGGAAAACGAGGTTGAGTATCACCTGGAAGAGTTTTCAGAGACAGAAGCAAAAGGCATATCACAATCAAGAAATAACTTACTACCAATTATAAATGTATATTATATTATATTATATTATATTATATTATATTATATTATATTATATTATATTATATTATATTATATTATATTATATGTAAGGGATAATGTACAACCAGCCGGTTGTTTTTGCAGAATAAACCCCAACCGGGTGATCAGGACCCTGATGCGAAATGGAGAGGTCTTGCATCAGCCTGAAGTTGATTATTCTGCTATAACAACCAGCTGGATGTACATTATCCTGCTTATTACACGGCTTCTTGCCACATAAGTAAATCATTTGACATGAAATATTGATCTGAGTCTAAATATTTTATTGGCTCTGTAAACGCAAAGCATCTGCGGAGAGAGCAGTTGCTAGCAAGCAGCAAGTTCAAACTAGACGGACATTTAAGAGATACTGTATAGGCATAACACATATTTACGGAAGAGGATTAGGGCCAAACAATAATAAAAAAATAAAACCATCTCGAGATTAAAGTTGTTAAATTTCGAGAAAAAAGTCTAAATAAAATGTTGAGTATAAACTCATTAAATTACGAGAAAAAACTTGTTAAATTTCGAGAAAAAAGTCGAGATAAAATGTTGAGAATAAACTCGTTAAATTATGAGAAAAAAACTCGTTAAATTTCGAGAAAAAAGTTGAGATAAAATGTTGAGAATAAAGTCATTAAATTACGAGAAAAAGTCGTTAAATTACGAGAACAAATTTGTTAAATTATGAGAAAAATGTCGTTAAATTTCGAGAAAAAAGTCGAGATAAAAGGTTGAGAATAAACTCGTTAAATTACGTTACGTTAAGTTTTTTCTCATAATTTAACGAATTTGTTGTCGTAATTTAACAAGTTTTTTCTCGTAATTTAACGAGTTTATTCTCAACATTTTATCTTGACTTTTTCTCGAAATTTAACAACATTTTTCTCGTAATTTAATGAGTTTATTCTCAACATTTTATTTTGACTTTTTTCTCGAAATTTAACGAGTTTTTTCTCGAAATTTAACAACTTTAATCTCGAGATGGTTTTAATTTTTTATTATTGCTTGGACCTAATCCTCTTCCGTACATATTACACAGCATTTCACCACATAAATAATTATGGGTAATTATGGATAAGAGATATTGATCTGAGAATAAATTGATTTAAAATTGTATCTGTTTGTTATCTAATAATCAATTACAGTAAACAAAATAGTCGCAAAATGGCAGCAGCTGTGTTTGTATGAAACAAAAAAGAGTGAATCCGTGATACCGGATGACATAATTAAATAACTGTAATGTTTTAATATTTTTTTATCTCGCCAAACGCAAAACTTCCACAAGGTAATACCGTTCCTAGCAAGCGTATAGCACTGCAGACTTCAGTTTCCCAGATGAGCCTGTGTTATCTGTTTTTAGCAGTTGTTATCGGGGAATAACATACAGAATCAAGTATTCCACAGAGCCGTGTAATAATTATATTATATTATATTATGAAGAATGAAGAACTCATTTCATAACACATAACACATCTTGAAATGTCTCAAAGAAAATGCCTCACCTTCAGTCCTGGGTTTTTACCCATCCTTAAGCTGCCCATCCACATGTCAGTGAGGAGCATCTGACTGCAGGTGTGGGCTATGAAGTCTCTGTGCTTGGCAGCCACTGCCAATTTCAGACAGGTGGAGTTACTCCAGTTCTTTAACTCGTAAGTCAACAGTTTCATGGCTAGCTGTTCATCATGTTTGTAGGACTGATCCAGCAACTCATAGGCCAAGGTTCCAAACTCCCTGAAATTGCCAGAGGAGTAATTTTACAGTGTAGAAATACATTTTTTGCAGTATTTAAGTAAGAAATACAATTGTTTCGATTGACTTGATAAAACAATATAGGAAAACGAACACTTAGCATTTAACTTAGCATAGCATCTAGCAGTTGTACTTGCATGCCTATTGTAAACATAGCAGTGAACCTTACTTGAAAGGGACCTAACTCACTTGGAGTTGTTATCGAGGTCTTGCGATATGTCGTCCACCATCTCACTCTGAGACGACTCATGAGCCATGGCTTTGAGGAGCTTACAGGCCACCAGAGCTTTAGCCATAGCCTCCTCGCCCCTCTGCCACAGAAACAGAGCCATCTTCTGCCGTTTCATCAGCACTGCCCAGACCATCAGCTCGTGAAACGGGTAGTGGAAGCGACAGACCTCTGGGTCATCCACGTCAATGTCCTCTTCCTCTTCTTTTTTCTTCTTTTGCTTCTTCTTGCCCTTTGTCCTGGGTTCATCATCCTAATGAGGTGAGCAGGATATTTGTATTAATAGAGATATTGTGTGATATGTCAAAGAATATCATTAAAAGAAGGTAAATAATTGAAGTGTACCTCCATTCCAAGCAGCTTCAAGGCTTTAGGCTACAAATAAAGGGATATTAAATTATTTAGATTATTTGTACATGCTTAAAACATTTACTAATTGATTAATCTCTACGCCTCACCCTCTTCAGTCCATAAAGATTGTTGTAAAGAGCTCTGAAGTTTTTCCTTGTGTAGTTACAGCGATAGGCTCCGCCCATCAGGTACTCCACCACCAGTCCAATGTCAATCAATGTGATTTGGTAATCCGGTGGGAGATTCCCCTTTAAAATCAAAAGAACAAATGTTATTTCTCTTGAGATGTTCGTCATGTTAAGTTTTATGAAATACATAATTCACAAAATCTTCTTCAGAAAACAAAAGCAGTGGAGTTTATTAACCAGAATACAAAAGTAAAGTCAGATAGCTTTACCTTTTTAACATCTCTTACTACAATATGTAGAGTGTTGGCAGGACCAAGTTTCTGAAAAAAACAAAACAAACACAAGCCAAGAGATTGCGTATGATTGAGTAATAATATTATGAGAAATATTAAAAAATATGACAGAAGGGCCTGTATTTTTTTTCCAGTGGATTAATGAATTGCTCTTATCCTCTATTGTGCTTTCCTTGTGATAAGCTCCAAAATGATAATGGTTACGGTGCTTACAGTGTTGTATAACTCTTCTAATCGAGGGATGGTTAGAAAATGGTGAATGTTTACACCATTTTCTATCAGGAGCTTGACAAAATCCACTCTGTCCAGAACCAAAGCGTCCATCATGGCCTGCTCGAGGGAATTCACCTGAAGAGGGCGACAGTGAGCAAGAATTTGCAGTGGGGAAAATCTAGAGAGTGAGGAGCTACTGAAAAGCTAAGCATTACTGAAGCAGTAAACTTAAAGCCAAGTACGTCATATATTTAAGATTATCTAGTTGTGAATTTTGGAAATGGTGGACTATAAACCCTTTTCCAAACGTCTCACTTAACATGGACCAGTGTTTACTACAGATAGTGTACGACACAACAATAGCAAGAAAAAATGTCTTTCTGTTTGTTAAGCAAGCTGCATGAATGGTGTATTCAATTAATGAACTAATGAGCCACTTCTATTTAGTGAATCAAAAACAGGCAGCACAAATGGTGTGATTCACACTCAAATGACTCTTATGATCAGGTTCTTTTAATGAATTGGTAACAAATACTCAAGAACTCTGGAGTTACTGGATTGAATCAGTCTGACAAAGTAAGTTTTGTGTACTTAATGTTCATGAAGAAAACCAGCAAAACTTCATACATTGTTATATTATATTTTATTATATTATATATTCAAAATGATGGTGCAGAAGGTCCACACTCTCTTACCCAGTTGAGTAGTTCTAACTTTCTGGGGTCAGTTTCCTCTGGTGGTTCTGGTTTGGCTTTGCCTTTGCCCTTTTTCCCTCTGGCCTTTCCTTTGTTACGTTGAGTTGCTCCTTTCTGCTTTTCTTGAGATGGTGCTGCGCTGGTGGAGATGCTAGCAAGGGCACTCGCAGGCTATGAAAACACATTTTACAACTTAAGAAAAGTCTCTGGGAAATAAATATTGATAAATATATTCATTGGTATATTTTGGAATGGCACATATTTCACTCACTGGTAGGTTGTGTCCATACACAAAGATTTGGTTGCGTGCTATGTCAACTCTATTCCAAGCCAGAGCCAAGCTCAGCTGATCTGGAGCTGATGCATTTGTTCCTGAATTACAATGAACACATTTGAGTTCATTTTTAACCGTTACCAAATCTATGGTGAAATTTTAAAAGGTCTGCATACTCACAATACCTTTCAGTAATGCAGTGAGGATAGCCATTTCAATGTCATCTTGTCCCTCAGCGCCCATTCGAAAGACTGTTATCTACACATAACAAGTTAAATGGGGCAGCGAAACTGACACTTGACACTTTTTAAATACATTTATATTGGGCAAGGATGTGAGCTCATTCACACTGTGGTGAAAATGAATGGAAAAGCTGTTTTCATGGATGAATGTTTGGCTTAATTTTATTAGCATTAGCAGGAAACTAGCAAAGGCAACTCTCTTATTCACACCCTGCATAACTACATAGCTAATTTCCCTCTCAAATTAAGTAATACTGCTTTCCTTGTTTAAGACGCCTGGTAATAAATGCAATTACCTCTGAGCTGCAGTCACATGTATGGTAATGTTAAATGTAATCACATTGGCATTGGATGAATGGCCCTATTCCAAGACATTCCTGAGTGTTAGCATGCATTGCTAATGAGAGACTTATGGTGGAGTCTGGACAGTTAGATTAGTATCTCATGGCTGCAATGGGAGTGGGGGGATAGGGTTGTGATGCCTTAACTTAAACACTTAACATTTTGAGAATGAAAAGTTAATTTCATGATAAACATCTCGGTTTAAGCAACCCATTTTTACACAAATGGCTTAGAGAAACATTAGCATGCTTGTTTTCATACTAGCATCAGCTAAGCTATCAGTATTCACTTTTAATGGTATGCTTGAAAGTTGAATGTACATTCATGTCCCTATATAAATGTATTTATATGCATATGTAATATGTATTTATGTATGTATGTGGACATTTGAGCTCTTAACATACATTAGCATCTCATTTTATGTAAAACACTGTTGTGGAAGACCATTACCCTATCTAATGCCAGACAACATGATGTGATATCACTGTAATAAATGGAGGAGACGTACAGTGTGGATTAGAGAGAAATGGATCCACCCTCCCTCCCCCCATCTGCTCATATTCAGGAACAGGGTGAATGAGCGTAGCTGGTAAGCAAGAACAGGTGGCACTACACTGATCCTAGTCCAGATGTATAGAGCTACAGATTATCTCCTGTCCTGAGGCAGTATTACTAAATACTTAATACATCACTTACCCTCAGTTAAAGCTGCAGCAGCACAAATATTACCATTAGCCAAGCTGCCAGAGTGCACTGGGTCACCCTGTAGGTGAATGTAATCTATAGGTAAGTAGCTGGTGATTGTGAAGTCTGTTCTAACTAATGGGGTCTTTTCTAGCAGATAATGCTGTAAATTGCATGCTTGCCATCTGTTAATCACATCAGTCTCATGTAAAGCAAAGGCACTAATTGCTCCTGATAAGAGCATCTGCTAAATGCTAAGGATGTGATGAGATATGTACCTGATTAATACAACTAGGGAACAGATGTAGATGAATTCATGAAAGAGACACATGAATAAAGACACATGACAAAATGAATAATGAATGGAAATGTTTATTTATGAAAGTTTGTACAAAATAGTCAAAAAATATTCAGTCAATATTTAATCTGATCCAGCCGGTCTCTCAGCCTGGCCAAACTGGTCTTAAACTTGTTGGCCAAGCTGAAAAGTGTTCAAAACCCATCTAAAACCAGAAAACCTGACCTGACTGAGAGACCAACTAAGACCATCTTAGACTGGTTTAAACTTTTTTTTTTTTTTTTCTTAATTAAGAAAGAAAATGAAAGTGGGTTTGTCTTAATAGATGTTGGCCTACATTTGTTACATGATTTTACGTCACTGCAGATACTTACCAACTCCCTCTTCTTCATGCACTCAATGACCATGAGCAGAATCTGCCCTGACTGCGTTTTGTTGTAGTTAAAGGTTTTCTGGATGGTCACCAGCAGTTGCTCTTTTGCATCCTCATTTACCAGTCTGAAAATTCAGTTTTGATAATGAACAGATTGGGCAACTGATTCTCAGTGTTCCAATTAATGATGGGTCTGTACTAGAAATTTAAGGGTTAATGTGCAGGTAGCTGGTCATTATCGGAACATAAAACCCTACAGGGCAATCGGGACCCTTTCAGTGTGAAGCAAAAGGGGTCTGATCTTGATAACATCTATGCATCAAGTAAATAATTAATATAATTTATAAAAGTTAATACTTACCCTTCAATCTCAGAGTATTTGTGGGCAAAGGAAATGATATCAGAGGCTCGACCACTGCCATCACAAACCACTACAGGCACAGGTGGTTCCTCACGCAGGCTTTCCAGGACAATGGAGATGACATTGGGACCCCCTTCCACAATCAGACACACCACCGGTACACCCTGGCCCAATCCTAACACACATACACACAAAAAAAGCAATTCACTTATCTAAATGTTTTGAATTGCTTAGTACAGGGATTGTGCACATATCAATATAATACTATTACAAAACATTAGCCTGAATGTTTGAGCCTTTTGGGTGTTTTGTGTTTTAAATCTTGTTTTCAATTACTCCAAATGCATGCACATTAAAAATCAAAAAGCCCTTTTGTGATTAACAAAAGGAGCGGTATTTAAAAGTGAAGTGGGGAGTACAATCATTTTAATTTGCTGCTCCCGGGTCTGATCCCAGATCAGCCGATGAAGATGTGAGTGGTGACAGCTGAGCCTCCCTTTGCTGTCCCTGCCTTATCACAAGTTCCAGGCATAGGATGACAAAGGGAAACCCACAGGTCACAGACGCTAAAGCTTTGATCAAACCTGTAATGGCATGGAGCATATGTCCATTGGTCCCTGACACCATCACCCCCATTACTGATAATCAGGATATATCTTGTGTCATTCAAACCCTTAGCGAGCTTTCAAATGTGCCCTCTTAGGAGATCAGAGGTACATTAAGCTAAAGCAGATAAGATTTGTTGATGTTACTGCACTTACGCGTGTTAATCTTCTGGAGTGAAATGTGTTTCTCCAACTGCCTGCGTAGTTTGACCTCCGCCCCGTATTTCCCACATGTGCCATTATCAGATAGTATGAAGTGTGAGTGGCTATTGTTGAGAACGGCAAGTTTGCTCAGAGGGTTGGAGATGGCCTGGTATGGTTTGTTAACCTGAAGAGGAACAAAACATTGTGGATGTCAATAGACAAGCATGAAGCTTCTACCATTAGTTGACATAGTGTAACGCCTCAGAATATTATTTTTTCATAAGTTTATGAGCACCATCATGCTTTGTATTGTATACCGATAGTTTGTGCTTACATCTTTTCCAATTAGATCCTCTTTGCTTTCCAGGATTCCCCATGGAGCGATGCCTATAGCACAGACCTTCCATCTGGATTTAGAAGAGTGATCCTTTAAAGCATCTCCAACATGCCGGATCACTCCTACATTGTAAGAGTAACATAAAACAGATTAATGAAACTCTCTTAAGCACATCTGATATCAAACAAATCACATATCCCTCAGAAAACCAAATTGGAGATGGAGCCAAATGTCGGATCCAAGTGATTTCAACTGTGTGGATTGGAATCATACTTGTAGAACAGGAGTGGGCAATTTGTTGTTATCCCTATTTGAACACACCTACTTGTAATTTTCTAGTAATCCTGAAAATTTTGGTTAGATTAGTTTGACTGGGGATGGAGCTAACCTCTGCAGGACAGTGGCCCTCCAGGATTGGAGTTGCCCATCCTCGGTCAAACGTAAATGAGAAATCTAACCAAAATCTTCAGGATTACTAAACAATTTCAAGTAGATGTGTTCAAATAGGGATAGAGACAAACTCTGCAGGATAGTGGCCCTCCAGGATCAGAGTTGCCCATCCCAGTTGTAGACCATAAATACCCACCAGTGCTGACTCCACCAGTGAAGATCCATGCTCCGGTAGTCACGGCAGCCTTGATCAGGCCTTTCCCAAAGACTTGCTTAAGTTTGGGCTGCAGGTCAAAGTTCTGGAGGCCACCATGAACTGATATAAGCAGCGTGGGCAACTCAAGCTGCCATTCCTTCACCATAAGATGCAGCAAGCTGTCCGGTTTAGTATCATGCGACACCCGAATATACTGTTGGAAAGATTGCATTTTAAGATTAAAGGCAAATTTAAGCAGGTTTATGAATCTTTTCCTGCAATTACGTAACCACAAAAAGTGGTTTGGTTGATTATTTAGACTTTGTCTGATGTAAAATTCAACTCTCAAGGGGGAATTTATTGAGAGTTAATTTGCTTATTACCATGCACTTACAGGTAGTTAGTGAATAAGACTCAAGTTTTTTCTTTGAAATACCAGGTGCAAAAGTAGCGCAACTAGTTCCCCCAATTCACTCAGTAATGTTCAGAATAGGTACCATGGCTTTGTTGACAAATCCTCCTCCTTGAAATTCAATGGTGCCATAAGCGTCAGTAGGGACAATCTGGGTATGTCTGACCACCGACCATTTTTCTTGAGGAGGGTCCACTTGCACAAGATGGTTTTCTTCTGGTAGCTTGTTGACTGCAGGAATGGCAGTGTGCTGAGTCAATAGATAACCACAGGCACACCTGAGGAAAATCACAGCAGAAGTAATGTTGGAGGTTTATTTTAATGCATGCAACAGGATGTGGCTTACGTAACTCAATTAGCTGACATTTCATTATTGAAATAATTTGGTTGGAGGGTAAGGTTTATTCTTTCTACGCATTTAGATCAGGGCTGTGTCTAAACCGTGGTTAGTGTTCAATTGGTGCACACATCAGTGCACATCCTGGCATCCCTCCACCTACAGGAAGTGTGGTGGACTGGACTACACCAGCCTCTTCATATCCAGCCCTGAAGCATGTCCACACAGTGATCTGTAAAAGGGCTTATGATGTCACACATCACCCCTTATTACATAAGAGTCTACAAAGCCTCAAAACAGAATGAGTCATAGAGGTAATTTGTCTTGCACAATGGTTTCATTATATGTAATGTTATTGTAGTGTAGTGTTTATTGTGTGTTCTTTTGAAAGTGTTCGAAATAGAAAAGCTCACCGGGTCGGATCCTTGGCTGGAAATATATGGATACATTCTCTTTTGTGAAATGTTTTCTCAATCCAAGTTTTCTGGATCTAAGAAACAGAAAAGAAAAAGTAAGGTGTAAAGTTTCACAATACAGTATATTAAAATAAAATAATGAAATAAAACACCTTTCTGACCCTCGGAAGCAGAAAAGGCAGTAAATAAAGTGGAAGAGTCTTTGTATATAGGTTTTAAAGATTCACAACATTTTACAGATATACAGTAGTCAGTGTACCATCCATATTTACCATCAGACCTCATATTCATATATGTGTAACATCAATTACAGCAAGAACTGCTTTTAGTCCCTTGAGTTTGCCTAGAGTGAATAGAGTAAATCCTCTTTGCAATGATAATCCTTACTAAAGTATGAGTGGTACAGTACACACAAGCCGTAGATATACAGAAAACATGGAAGAGAAAATATGTACATGGCAAATGCATAAAGTGAATAACTATGGGCACTTCTTATGAAATGCATTTGCTCACCATTACCACAGATAAGCATGCTTTTAGGACTATACTAGTACACAGATAATGCTAGTCTTTTACAGTTCCCATAGCCATCTACTAACACTGCAAATCAACTGTTGCTTGTAGTCAGGATGCGTAGATACATCATTTGAATGAAAGTGCATCCAGAGAGTCAATGACCATATCTAGACTGTGGCCTTTGCTTGAAATTATTAGTGCATAGCAAATTAGAGTTCAAACTCTGTTCCAGACCAGAGTTATTTATCTCTTTTTTTCTGTTCTGAGAAAGTGCCAAGGAAACCCATCAACATTTTTAGCTTTCGCAAAAGACCATGTCAGATTCTGCTGTGCCAGCTTTGTGATTGTGCTCCGGCGCTGGACGAAAATAACCTTTGGTTCAAAGCAATATCTGTCTGGGCTTTTGTTGTTGGTTCAGCCCTAATTAAGACGAAAACTTTTGAGGCAAATCTCCTCCGAAAAATCAGTCACAGGACAGAAGCCAAGATAAGAAAAACAGAACATGTTAGAAACCCACCAAACCATGACTTTCAATTGCACAATTATAATAGTAAAGCAATGAATTAAGTTTATAAAATGTGAGTTTCTTTTTGATGCGTTGCCAGGAAGCCAAACAATTTTGTGAAAGCAAATATATATAATTTTTTAAATAATACATGATTAACAAAGATGTTTTTTTTTTTTTGGAAACTGTGAATTGCTGTTGCAGGAAGGAACACAAAAAAAGTTTGGTCAATTATTCGCAAGTTTTATATTTCGGTACTACGATCTCGTAAACCCTGCCCTGATCATTCCTATCCCATCCTCACAGTAGCATCAGTAGACCATGAATACATGGGTTCCTTCTGGTCACCTAGCGTTAGCTAGCAGGGGTCCTACCTGTGGAGCCTCTAGTCGACGTTAAGAAGGCGCCAAAGAGAAACTTTCTGCATCTGTGTCCCTCCTGGAGCTCTGCTGGCGAGGGGTGCTCTCTCCCAGAGCTCTGGCGCCCAATGAATCCCACAAGACATGAAACTTCATCACTTTATGAGGGGCTGTTCATATGATGAGCATGTGAGCAGGCTCTTTGTTCAGGGCACGTCCCATGACTCCAGTTCAAGGTAATCCTTTTGGGAGTCCCATGACCCCTCTCTCCTTGCCCACAGGGTATTTTCATCCCTCGCTGGAGCAAAGCACAACAAATCTACTTTGATAGCTTCACAACCCCCATGAAACACACTCCTTAAGCTCAGAAAATGCTTTTCTACCGCAAACACTCTTCACAAGTTGATGAGAGTCAGGTTTGTGTCTAGAAATGGACAGTAATGGGAACTCACCAAAGCTTTTCATTTGAAAGTGTCACCCTCCTCCGACCACTTTGATTTCAAGCCCAATTTGCATAATTGAGAGAATTGGGCGCAGGCATTCTTTTGAAAAGAGGCCTAGTTAAGACATGACAGGACTCCAGTTGGGGGCAAGGTCATCCAACACTAATTGTTGTTAATCTCTATTTTCACCAACCATATTGTGGGGGCGAAAATGGTTCTGACAGTCTAACAATCACGTCTAAGCATTGATGACGCTACTGACTTTAATCTTTTAGGGAATAATCTTTTATACAAAACAAGAGAAGTCTTTAACTATAAACCAGAGTGAGGAACTCTACTCAGTAGATGATGCTTCATCAGTTGATTTAAGGTTTGGTTTTATGAAGTGATCAGTAGTTGAATCATTCTAAGGTGGTTTTGGCTGGGTTCCCAACCTGGTCAAGCTGGTGTTGAGCTGGTCTACTAGCATGACCATCTTAAAAATGCCTTCAAAACAGACCAGTCTGACCAAATTGGCCATGCAGAGAGATTATTTAACGACACTGGGCTGATTTAAAATATATTATTCAGCAGGGTTGCCTGGTCAACCATTGCAAATATGGGGAGATTACATCCAAAATGAAGATGTCCATTTAGCCCTTTATGGGTCAAATAGATGTGCTGAGATCATTGGTTTAAAGTGCTTTACAATGGGTTCTTTCCTCAACCATCTCACTCTTTCAGAAGTTTGGTACTGTCGTCAAAACGCACGTGGACTACTGGTAATTAAAGCTCTTGAAGACAAAGGGCTTTTGCCACCGCAGTAGTTCAGCCAGTGTGACGCACTTATTTCGGCTTGTTTAAACTCATTATCCACAGCAATTAAAACTCAAATCTGCTGAGCGCTCATCAGCTTTGTTCGAGTTTTCCTCGGAAAATGCACAAAAGCTCCCTGGAAGGAAAAAATCTGATTTTCTTGCTCAAATTAACAAGGCCTATAGCAAACCTGGCAACAATCAACACTATTGAGTCTTTCCACATAGTCAGACATCTCGCACATTGTTGCTCAACTAAAAAGGCATTTGTTCATAAATAGGATTGCCGCTGCGATTTGTGAGAGCTGAAAAGGGGAAATCAGATTAAACGTTTATGCAAAGCTTTCCCACAGTTTGTGTACAAGTCTGCGTTTTCACATTGGCAAAACCCACAAAGACAAGGTAAATACTCTAAATACATACTTTCTAAAATGTACATATACCATAGCCTGTAAACACACTTCTTGGATTGTTTGAGTTTCTTCAAAACTAGACACTGAGGATCACATGAGAGGGTCCGATGACCCATTCCTTAGAACTAATGAGCAGTGTGGGATTTGATTTGTGCTCACAGTTCAACTCACAACCTTGTAAAAAAACTATCTATCCATCCTGTTCTATAGGCCTACTGTATATTTGTGAACATTGAACATCTAGCAACACAGAAAGACAAATATCTTTGAACACTTGTGTGGGTATTAAAGGTTGTACCCTAAAATCCTATTTGGATACTAGAACTTTCTCAGTCTGTGTGGATGGGTGTTCGTCCTCCAAATCAGTCTTGACCTGTGGGGTTCCCCAAGGCTCTATCCTTGCCCTTTTTTGTTTCGTCTATATATGTTCCCTCTGGGTTCAATTTTTAATAATAAACACAGATTATCATTTCATTGTTATGCTGATGACAATCAAATCTCTGTGCTTTTTCAGCAAAATAAAAACTGTGGTTTGAGTGCTTTAACCTCTTGTTTGTCAGATATTAAAGCATGGATGTCCCTAAATTTCTTAAATCTCAATGAGAGAGAAAAACGCAAAACTAAAAACCTCTTTGAGAAGGCAAATAGGGCTAGTCTAAGCTTCAGTTATGTGATTATGTTGTGTCTTACTGTTATACTGTTGTACGTATTGTAACTTTTGAATTGATATTATTCAGCAAAATGGTTATTGTTTTATTGTGCTTTATAAATAAAGTGAGATCTTACTTGTAAAGAACTTTTTATGCCATTTTAAGATCTTAAACTGAAACGCTGTATGTTGTTTTTATTTTTGTGTGTGTGTGTCCTTAAGTTGTTCTGATGGTTGCCTATGCATTATTATAGAGGTTATACCAGGTTTGGAGACAATAGGTCTGTGGGCTTCTGGGCAAGTTTAACATGCTTAACCTTTATAAAACAGTTCTTTTCCCCTCTTACTCTGCCTCTAAAAAGATTCATTGTCTCTGTGGGTTTGAAAATCCAGTTAGCCATTATCACATGAGACCAACATGTCACTGATTAGCCTTGAGATTTCTTAGTCATAAGACACATTTTTTAGACAACTGTGTTTGTGTGAGAGTGTTTTTCTCTGTCTTTCTGAGAGGGGGAAGGAGTAGAGACTAAAAAGAGAAATGATTGTGAATTTTGGAGGATGCATGCAAATGTCAAAGGAAGTGTTTAAATAACCATATCCTTAGACTGGACACACACCCCTCAAAACTTCAAGTCTAATTGCATGTACTGTCATCTTTCCTTTGTGAAAAATACTTTTTTTTACTGTGCTGACAATTTTACATTTATTTACTAATCACACATTTATAAGGTTCGGAAACTTTCACAGGAATTTGATTTATGCATTCCGACTCTTTTACCCTCTGGAAGATAGTGAGTAGATTTTACTTTCACTGTAAAAAGTAATACGCTCCATCTACTCAATAAAATTGTGGCAACAGATTACAAGCAATATTAATAATTAAATTAAACATATAAGAATTGAGTTTGAATTAATCAAATTAATTCCTTAAAATTCAACCATTTAAAATGTGTAAAATTAGCAAATACCATTACAAAAACCACAAACTGACATAAAAAGCAGAGTCAAAGTGCCCAACTAAATGAAACACTGATCACCATAATGGTGACCAAACATTAACATCAACATCTAAACCTCTGTTAATTCATGTGTTTCTCTTTCCTTCAGTGATTCTACTTGTTTTATCAGGTGTCTTCAATGTTGGCAATAAAAAAATAAAGAGTTCTTAAATCATCTTTGACGTCTATCTGTTATTCAGATAGTTTTGTTTAAATTTTACTTGCTTTAAATGTTTGGAATTCATTTGATTAATTCTAACTCAATTCCATTTGTTGAATTTAATTAATAATATTGCTTGTAATCTGTTGACAAAATTTTATAGCGTAGATATAGCGTATTACTTTTTACAATGTTGACAGCTCCTACATGTATTACATGACTCCAAAATGTTCCACTCGGCACAAGAGTCTACCGTTGTAAAGATATATTCAATTCCTTCTGAAGGCTATATTTTCAGTCTTAATCACATAAAATTGGACATTTCATAGTAGAGAGTTAAAGTGCTTAATCTTGCCTAGCTGCTGCATGGTGCTCATACTGGGGGCATTATGGGGGATTAGAGGCAGCAGAGGAGCATCAAACCATTCTGGTGCTTCTGGAGAAAGTTGCGTTGCTTGTGCTGGCTTAGAACAGCCCTTTTGGGTTCTCTTGCGTTAAGATTAGGATTTGGATTAGTAAGAGATTTAAAAGATGCAAATCTGTTTTATATAATGTATTTCTAACTTCATGTTTCGCAACATTGCAACAAGTTAAATTTGCTTTTTAGCTTCATAGGAGCAGCTGTGGTTAGAGGTGCAACTTTAGAGATAATTATATTATATTATATTAAATTATATTAAATTATATTATATTATATTATATATTTACTTTTAATATAATATAATATAATATAATATAATATAATATAATATAATATAATATAATATAATATAATATAATATAATATAATATAATGTTTACCCAGCCTCACTTATTAAAAAACAAGGTTAAAAAGCATAAAAATATGCACAGAAATAATAACACGCATGTTGATTCTACATCACAAGTCAGATATGAATGCAATATGAAAGAATAAGTATAAAGAATTGTAAAAAGTTTGTATCCCAAGCTGATTGGACTGGTCTTCTCCACTCTGCCCCATTCTTACGAGCTGATTGGACGAAGACTAAACCCTTCAATTGAGATATAAACCTGTAAATCAGTGTTGTTTTAGTATCACTGATATACTATTAGATTTTTATATCTTGTTTTAATTTTTAATTTTCTGCTTTAGTAATTGTGTTGTGTTTTTATTTTATGTCTAAATACTTTTTAAGTTTTAGTGTTTAGTTTGAGTTATTTTAGTACTTTTACTTTATTTCAAGTAATGAAAATGTGTTTTTATGGATTTACTGATAATAACCCTGCTGTGAATACCTGGTTCAGTATCATGTCACATACCCTCTGACTTCACTCATGAAGAAATGCATACTTTCACTCTTTTCAATCACCTCTAGATCATGAAATCATGTTAAAGGAAACAGCCCTAAACATCCCTAAAACTGGTCGACACTCTTACCTTCTGCGACCCTGATGTTGAGCGTTTGATGGAGGCCCGTTTGATGGAGCCACTGGCTTTCCTGCTGATCCGCTCCATGTGTCCGGTTCACGCTGCACCTCAAAGACTCATGACTGTGTCGGACCCTCTAAAACCCTCTTTTGCTCTGTCTCTAAAGCGGTCCCAGCACTAGCAAGCGTGCAAGCTCATCTCCTGATGTTCACTCTTTGGGTTCTCCCGCCCTTAACTGACAAGACAGAAAGATGCAGATGAGGATAAAACATCTCTCGATGACACGCTTGACACATAGACCCCGTTTCCTCCGCTTGACAGCCTGTAATCAGGATTAATGCAGCCAGCTCTTGGGACTTTAATGGGGGAGAGATTTAATAAATGGTTATTGAAGGTAAATCTACTTTGGGACACTGTGGCCCAAAAAGGTTTTGAAGACATGTAAACTTTGTGAGGATGTGTCTCCTGGACTTTGAAGACTTGAGTTGCATGAAGAAAACAGGTACACTACCTGTGATAGGCCTATGTCAGAATGACTGTGGTAAAGTTTGAAGAGGAAGTCTGTAAGGACAGACAGTTTTGCAAACCGTATAACAATATTAGATCATGGTGATCTTATTATAAATGTCCTGATGTGTATTCTTTTTGTTAAAGTAAAGCGAACTGCCTTATAGTCCAATGCACAGAGTTTAGCACTGTAAAACCAAGGGATTATTTAAAACAAATACATATTAAATGAATTTCTCTAAATACATGCACACATAAATAAAAAAGTCAATCAAATGAAACCTGAAACAGATGCGCACCTTCCAACCCTTTCAAATAAATTACATTGAGAGGAACCTTTCTGTATTCATGCTGTGAACGATTGAAAAAGTAAAATAGAATACTGCCCCCTTGTGGTTATTGTTGTAATTTAAAACTTTTATTCAGTGTCCATGTTACACATACTTTATAGCCTATTAATTTCTAATGTTCTAACAAAAACCTGTATTGTTAGACACAATGTACTATAAATATTATATACAATGTAAAAAAGAATTGTTGGTTTAACTTAAAAAAGTAAGTTACTTGGTTGCCTTATTACCTTTTGAGTTCATTAAAATTAAACATTTGAGTTAATACAATGAAGGCAATTGGTTTAATCAACAGAAACTCAAAATATTATGTTATCTGAACCACATTAATTATCTAAGTTGATTTGACAAAAAAAAAAAAAAAAAAAGTTCTGATAACATCATGAAAATAATTTGGGTCATTGACGAATAAGATTTTTAAAAGTGTTAAAAAAAAACCTGATGGAGATATAATTAATTTTGAAGATTGCTAACAATGTGTTAACAATAAAACGATGTGGTTTTTATAATCAGTTAACACTGCTTTTGTCATTTTTTACAATATGGACAAAATTTGTCGCCAAAAAAGTCATTCGGTTTAACCAAAATTTTGGTTTTACCGAATGACACTTTTGGTTATACCAAATGATAATATTCTATGTTTTATAGCAGTTGTACCGAATGACCTGATGTTTCGGGACATGTGTATGAACAAGTGAAAATATTAATTTTTCAAATAGTTAAGAGAGAGTTAGTTACTTATAGTTCATGACCATGTGGTCCTTTGCAGGTGTCTGAATGATGTCACATCCTGTCACATGATACTGACCGCATGACTTGATCCAAAATTTGATCCTTTATATTGGTTACTCCGAATGACATCAATGAAATTCATTTTTTCCACACATTCTTTCTCATTATAACAAAGCAACGACTTCTACACATAATTTTAATACCATTTGCGCTATGTTGATATATGATGTTATAAAATCATGCCAGAATAAAAAATATATTTATTACAAGGGATTAGTAATAAGTATAGCATTATACATTTATACATATATACATTTATTACATTTTAAGATATTTTAATCACAAATGAAATGGCTGTATTGGCCTTTGGACGGTTAAACCAAATGACCTTTTGACACTTCAAAATCTTTAAAATACATTTATATGTAGCAAAATATAATTAAAACCTTTTGGATTTAATAAAAGAGATCTAGTTGTACTACCTTACATTCTTTGTCATTTGTTTTTTTAATATTATTAATGACCTGTCATGTCATTGATCCAATATATATATATATATATATATATATATATATATATTTATTACACCACATCTTGTTTCATTATAAAATGTCTTTTTCCTTTGACTAGTCATGGCTGCCAAGAACAAAATACATATCAGAATACAGATATACAGAATATAGAGTATAATATGAGTGTATAATATAACATGCACTGTAAAGTAAAAAGTAAATTAATAACAATAACAATAAAATCTAATAATTAAAATGTGTTATAAACAAGATGTTAATATATGTCTATATATACATGTCAAATATATATAGATGTCTATATATATATATATATATATATATATATATATATATATATATATATATATATATATATATATACAGGGAGTGCAGAATTATTAGGCAAGTTGATTTTCTGATCATATTTTTTTCCCAAGCACATTTTACCAATTCCAATCCACATCAATCTTAATAACTACTATTAATATTGTTTTTAATCATTTATAAGTGATATATAATTGTTCATGAAGGCTGGAAATGAAAAATGCCTTATATTCAGGTGTGCAGAATTATTAGGCAAGTTTTCTTTTACAGGCAAAATGAGCCAAAAAAGAGATTTAACTCAGACTGAAAAGTCAAAAATTATTAAATACTCATGAGAAGGACGCAATACTAATGCAATACTAGAAATTGCAAAGTTAAAGCATGACCAAGGGACAGCAAAATGCTCATTGGGTCAGCGGGGTCATACAAAAACAGCTGGAAAAGAAAAGACACGTTAACAGCAAAATAATTAAGAATTAAGGTGAAGAATTAAGTGTGAAACCATCAGGAACCCTTTAGTCTCCAGCGCCACCATTTTCCAGAACTGCAACCTACCTGGAGTCTCCAGAAGTGCAAGGTGTTAGGATCTCAGAGACTTAGGTTAGCTAAAGAATCCTAAAAAATGACCCGCACTTGATAAGAATCACAAGCTGAAGTGTTATAAAATACATGAAGACTGGGTTTTTATAGGCCTTATAAACCGACAGCTTGAGAGTGACTCCTGAAGGACCAGCACCACATCCTCTTGTACCACTGTTTGAAGAATTTATCTTCCAGAATCTGGCAGTAAGTTTTGGAAGATCATTTTTAGTCCATCTCTGCAAGACAGACATTTCAGGATAAGAGATGGACTAAAAGTGAACTCAAACACCTTACTGCCAGATTCTGGATAAATTCTTCAAACAGTGGTACAAGAGGATGTGGTGCTGGTCCATCAGGAGTCATTCTCAAGCTGTCTGTCTATAAGCCCTATTAAAACCCAGTCTTCATGTATTTTATAACACTTCAGCTTGTGATTCTTATCAAGTGCAGGTCATTTTTTAGGATTCTTTAGCTAACCTAAGTCTCTGAGATCCTAACACCTTGCACTTCTGGAGACTCCAGGTAGGTTGCAGCTCTGGAAAATGGTGGCGCTGGAGACTAAAGGGTTCCTGATGGTTTCACACTTAATTCTTCACCTTAATTCTTAATTATTTTGCAGTTAACATGTGTCTTTTCTTTTCCACCTGTTTTTGTCTGACCCCGCTGACCCAATGAGCATTTTGCTGTCCCTTGGTCATGCTTTCACTTTGCAATTTCTAGTATTGCATTAGTATTGCGTCCTTCTCATGAGTATTTAATAATTTTTGACTTTTCAGTCTGAGTTAAATCTCTTTTTTGGCTCATTTTGCCTGTAAAAGAAAACTTGCCTAATAATTCTGCACACCTGAATATAAGGCATTTT